>NC_064860.1:48176098-48466098 GCF_024139225.1 Suncus etruscus | reverse complement strand
CATAGGTGAATAAGTACATATATTTTATAATTACAACGGGGTGGAACCTTTTGCAAATCCACTTGCTAGGCATTCACCCAACTTTCTGTAATCAGCAGAGTAAGAATGACATCATCACTGGGCTCTGGCCCTACATCAGCAGAAATGATAACAGAAGAGATTAACAATAAACAGGTAAATTCTTGTCCAGAGCTGTCTTGTTTCAAGCATAAGGTTTATTTCAGGAAAGGGATTATTCAAAGCTCCTTTTATTAAAAAAATTGGCTATACATTTAAGAAATAAAGAGTATTTATTAAAAGTTACTGTGAAACTCTTATTGAAACAAATCCATAAATTTCAATATCTTGATTGATTTTTAAAATATTTTAGCATGGCGCCAGGAGGATAGTACAATAAGTAAGGCACTTGCCTTGCATGCAGCTGACCCGCGTTTGATACCTGATATCCCAGGGAGTGATTCCTGAGTGCAGAGGCAGGGATTGCTCAGGTCCCAAAACAAACAAACAAGAACCTAATTTTAACATGTAAGAATCCCTAAGTCTCTTCTAGTCTAATTCACATTTTTTGTTTATGGAAAACATGGAGTTTTAAAATTTTCAAGTGCCTAACTTGTAAAACAGATATAATCATACCATGATTATTTTGTTTTTAGAATGCTGAAATTATCATATAAACTTTCAAACACTATCAAATACTAAGCATTGTTATTAGTGTTATGTAAAATTATAAACAAATTTTTACATAGCTTAAAAGTGGTCAAATTGAAAAAGTAACATAAAAACATAAAAAAACATAAAAAGTAACATAAATATTCCCATTTCCAGTCAAGAAGCAACTCTTCCCTCCTATGTGAAATAACCAAAAGCAGGGGAGAAAATATATGTGAAACCAGAGTTACTAACAACTGGCTATCAGGCAACAAGAGAAAAAAAACAATTGATCATCCCTTGGCTGCCTTCAGAGACTGTTTTAGTTCCTGGCACTGCGACAGGAACCACAGCAGAGAAGTTTGACTTGAGAACACAGAGCTAAGAGTTTGGAGAATCTAAGACAGCTGAGTCACAGGGTCAAGCTTTAGAAGCAAGTAAGAAACTCAGAAATTATAGATGCAAAAAAAAAAAAAAAAAAAAAAAAAAAAAAGAACCTATATAGTGAAATCCAGTAAAGATTTCTATGAAACAGAAAATAATCAATGTTTTATTAAGGAGTTCTATTATTTAAAAAAAGCAGTCCTAATAAATATAAAGAAACAAAGGTGAGACATGAAAGAACAAAAATTCTATAGATCAGTGATCAACATTTTTGATAAAAAATAATAAAAAAATTAAAATTTTTGATAAAAATGTAAAATGTTTTGCTAAAAATTTAAAAAATTGACAAAATTATATTGATAGACTAGTTCTAGAAATTGAACAAGTCTTGGGTTAAAAAAATATGAAAACTATTTTAAAATTATCATCATTTAATTGTCCAAAGCTAAAAGAATAAATAAAAAGGATGTTGAACCATATGTATAAATTCTGAATCTCTGCTCAATGTTGCAACATACCATATAAGATTAAAGTCCAGTCTCCATACAAAAGCTCCACCATTTCAATCAGGTGAAAGATTTGTTATTCACACTTTAGTCACAATAAAAATTATTATTAATATTATTATTAATAAAAAAAGTATTTTTTGTTTGTTTTTGGGCCACACTCGGTAATGCTCAGGGGTTATTCCTGGCTATGTACTCAGAAATTGTTCCTGGATTGGGGGACCATATGGGACATGGGGGGGTCAAACCTCCATCCATCCTAGGGTAGTGAGTGCAAGGCAGATGCCTTACCACCTGTGCCACCACTCCGGTCCCAAAACCAGTATCTTTTAAGACAAACAAAACATAAAAAATGTCAATATCAAATATAGCACTGCGATTTACAAGTCATTGATAAAACAATTGTTTCAGGCATTAAATGTTCCTTAGATAAAGGCTTAGATATTATATGTGCACCTTCATAACCAGTCATGTGTTAAGTATACATTATTTATAAGATATTAAAGCAAAATAAGTCATAAGACATTAAAGCAGGGATTCCTCACTTTCCTGTTCATAAAAATCATTTGTTCAGAGCAATAATACAGTGAATAGGACACTTGTTTTGATCCTCAGCATCACATATGATCTTCTGAATCCTGCTGAGAGTGATCCCTGAGTACAGAACCAGGAAGTAAACCCTGAGCACTGCCTGTGTGTGGCCAAAACAACAACAAAATGAATGACCTGTCCCTCCCACAAAAGACTTCATGAATAAAAATCTAAATCTCTGAAAAGAAGGCCTGGGAGCTACTTGCAAAAACTACAAGTATAACCTTCTCATCACATTAGGAATCAGCCAAGCCTGGAAAAAAAAATAACCAAATAGAAGAAACCAGAATATTTACATACTCATCTTATAAACTACTCCTCAGGACACTTGACACATGTAGAGTGATCATATTGGCAGTGCTATTGCCTCTTAACCCTCCTTGCTAATTAAAGCAGAAGGAAAGGATGGAAAATTATAGCCAGAATCTTGGGTCCATAATTAAGCATTGTCTTACAATAAATGTACTTTACTGTCTATTAGTCCATTTTTATCAAGTGATTAATTACCTTTATACTGGTCAGGAGTTTCAACTTAGGTTTAGAAAAATCATGCTGAATCTGAGCATTTTCATCTAAACTAGCTGGAATGTTGCTTTTCAAAGTAAAAAAAAAAATCCTCAAAGTAAAAATATCCTCAAATGTGCTGCTGGATATTGGATATCCTTTCAATAGCCAAATATTTCAACTATTCAGATCAGTTATGAGAAATCAATTACAAAATGGGGTAATGGGTCTAAAAAGAGACTCATTCCAAATCATTTTAAAAGTCCACATTCTGAGCCCCTAAAGAATTAAATGACATTCAAAAATAACTGTAGTTGTTATTTTTAATTTAAGAGGCAGGTATAATCTCCTTCTTCAGCCCTCCTTTTAGGGCCACTATCTTTTTACAAATCAATGGTCTACCAACACTCAGGGTTCCTTAAAGTCTGGAAGACATAGAATGAACAGATAAACTAAAAAGAGAATCAAAGGGAAATGGGCTCATTGTCCAGAAAGAATGAGCACAGTTTGGTCTTCTTAAAATGCCCTGCTCTTTATCAGCTTAATCCCAATGACTATAAACACAGGAAGTAACTAAAAAGTAGTCTCTCCTGAGAAAATCCATGTGCTATAGCTACCAGTGAGGTCTGGAAGTGTAGAAGGAACTTTCACTACTCTGTAATTAGCAAAGGAAAATTTTGACCACAATCCAAGCTCTGCTTTTCCTTGATTTATGGAGGAACTGCTTCAGAGAGGCCAAGTGGTTCTATCCCAGGAAAACTTCAACAACATCATACCAGAAAATGTATACAGTATTTAAAATATTATCCATTGGATCAGCCAAAGTTTTTTTAAATGTACCAATTCTGGAAATTCTTTAGTAAATATTATAGTAACATTTTATAAGATATCTAAAATGGCTCAAGTTTTCCAACTTTCATAATGGTTGATTGGTCAGTTTCTTTACTAATTCAGTAATTTCCAGAACTAGTTCATTGACAGATCTTATTAAAACTATCTAGTTGATTGATTGACATATTTTTTTAAAATACATATAGGGCCCGGAGAGATAGCACAGTGGCGTTTGCCTTGAAGCAGCTGATCCAGGACCAAAGGTAGTTGGTTCGAATCCCGGTGTCCCATATGGTCCCCCGTGCCTGCCAGGAGCTATTTCTGAGCAGACAGCCAGGAGTAACCCCTGAGCACCGCCGGGTGTGGCCCAAAAACAAAAAAAAAATACATATTATAAGACCTACCCTAATTTGGTGGTCTGTGATGAGATCCAAGATTATAGGTAAGAATAACACTAATACCAGGAAACTTACGATTTGTATTCTAGCTATTCAACACAAAAGTAATAGAAAGCTAGGGATCAAAAAAATATGGCACATATTCATTGGAAGTTATAATAGTATATATAAAATTATGCCATAAGTATATCCATTTGACACCCTTTTTTCCCTTTTCTTTAAATGCCTGCATTCTGAGCCCCTAAAGAACCAAATAACTCTCAAGAATAACTGTAGTGGTCATTTTTAATTTAAGAAGCAGGTATAATCTCCCTACTATAATCTCACTACCACAAATAGTGGTAATTGGAGCTACCCCAGGCTCAGTGTTTTGGGGTGGAGCAGTCAGTTTTGGCACTACTTGAAGAACATGTGGTGCCAGGGATTTAACCCAGGTGTCCTTGATTTAACCCAGGTGTCCTTCATACAAAACATACATACTCAGCAGATTGAACTGTCTCTCCATTTTTATTTGACACATGTGATATAAATATTTTTCAAATACATCTATACTCATAGAAAAGTCTATATTTTTGTATAGTTTACATCCACAGGCCATTTATATAATTTCTCTGAATTACAGTCAGAACCAAATAATATGTGTTTTTACAAACCTGAACATGAAATTTTAGAGTTCTTTTTTTAGCCATACAACACTTTCATTATCCACATAACAAATTCCGTAACTTCACCATTGATGCAACTTTTATTTATTTTTATCACTTACATGGTGTGATGTAAGATTTATGAATAAGCATAGCAGACTCTAGTGAGCAGATTCATCAAGTATTGTGTGCAGAATTACTTTGGGTTACTAGAGATCTCCCTACAAGCTGACCAATAATTTGTTCTGCCTCTTCAATATGCTACTGAAGTTGACGACTGGCATCCCAGAGACTGAGTCAATTAGGAAATCTTCTTCAATAAGAAGTGTTGGGACAACTGGTCAGCCACATGCAAAAAAGCAAACTCAGACCTACATCTAACATCATGCACAAAGATCAAATCCAAATGGATTAAAGACCTTGATATCATATCTGAAACCATAGGGTATATAGAACAACACGAAGGTAAAACACTCCATGACACTGAGAATAAAGGCATCTTCAAGGAGGAAATATCACTCTCTAAACAAATGGAAGCAGAGATAAACAGATGGGACAGGGGCCGGGGAGATAGCGCAGCGGTGTTTGCCTTGCAAGCAGCCGACCCAGAACGTAAGGTGGTTGGTTCGAATCCTCACATCCCATATGGTCCCCTGTGCCTGCCAGGAACTATTTCTGAGCAGATAGCCAGGAGTAACCCCTGAGCGCCACCGGGTGTGGTCCAAAACCAAAAACAAACAAACAAACAAACAAAAACCAGATGGGACAATATTAAGCCTAGAAGCTTCTGTACCTCAAAGGAAAGAGTGACTAGGATACAAAAGCCACACGCAGAATGGGAGAATCTATTCACCCAATATCCGTCAGACGAGGGGCTAAGATATAAAAGGTACTGACAAAACTTAGCAAGAAAAACAAATAACCACATCAAAAAAATGGGGAGAAGAAATGAACAGACACTTTCTCAAAGAAGAAATACAAATGGCCAAAAAGTACATGAGAAAAAGGCTCTAGATCACTAATCATCAGGGAGATGCAATTCAAAACAATAAGGTACCATTTTATGCCATTGAGACTAGTCCAACCTTTATGGAGATTTCTCAAAAAACTAGAAATGAAGCTCCCATATAATCCAGGTATACCACTTCTAAGGTACCCTGGGAACACAAAAATACAATACAGAAATGCTTTCTGCACACCTATATTCATTGCAGCACTATTTACAATAGCCAGGATCTGAAAACAGATGCCCTTCAACAAATGAATAACTAAGGAAACTGTGGTACATATACACAATGGAATACTATACAGCCATCAGGAGAGATGAAGTCATGAAATTTTTCTATACATGGATGGACCTGGAATATATCATGCTGACTGAAATAAGTCAGAGTGAGAAAAACAGACACAGAATAGTTTCACTCATCTATGGGACTTAATAAAAAATAAGGGACATTATTGTAATAATACCCAGAGACAATAGAGATAAAAACTGGAAAGACCAGCCCATGCTATGAAGCTTACCACAAAGGGTGGTGAGTGCAGTTAGAGAAATAACTACATTAACAACTATTATGACAATGGTAGTGAGTGAGAGAAGTAGAATGCCTGTCGAGAATACAGGCAGGATGTGGGGGAGGAAGGAGATGAGGGGCATTGGTCATGGGAATGTTGCACTGGTGAAGTGGGTGTTCTTTTTATGACTGAAACCCAACTACAAATATGTTTGCAATCATGGTACTTAAATAATGATATTATTTTAACTATTAGTTTATATTATATATTTATATTATTGTTATATTATATATTATTACATTTTAATATTAATTTTAACTATTTTCTCTCATTCTGTAGGTTTACTTTTTATTTGAGGCTATTTTTTCCACTAAGATTTTCCAAATCTTAGTGGCATAATAAGAAATTATATTTATATCCTTTATTTTCTCTTTTACACATATCTCTACCCATGGAGTTAGAATCAAGTTGGCTTTTTGATTAAAAAGGTACAATCATTTCTCTTTCCTTTTTCTTTTTTTAAGAATTGGGGCTGGCCCTTTAGCCACACTTCTCAGTGCTCAATGCTTACTCTGGCCTCTAAGTGTCAATGGAACTAGAAGGCTAAAAGAGAATACTCCTGGTGGTGCTTAGGGGACTATATATGGAACTGAAATCAAATAAAATGACTATATGCAAGACAAGCACACAATCTTCCATAATATCTTTTCCATGAATTTCTTAGCCAGTAAAAGTGTGATTTTTTTGAAATAAACTTTTAAATAAAAAAATTTTACACACAAAGACCAGAGCAGTAGCGCAAGCGGTAGAGTGTTTGCTTTGCTTGGCTAACCTAGGATGGACCTCGGACCATGATTGGATCTCTCGGCTTCCCATATGGTCCCCAGCCAGGAGCGATTTCTGAGCACATAGCCAGGAATAACCCCTGAACGTCACCGGGTGTGGCCCAAAAAGGAAAAAAAAATCCACACACAAAAAAGACTCATATACATAAACTTTACATTGTTTGTTAAAAGTTTCACACATATCTAAGCTTGGAAAACACTATCCACATATGACACTCCTGACATCCTTGCTAAAAGGCAGATCCTGGTTCAGTGTGTTTATGACAGAGCCCCCAAAACAAAATTTCCAATAAACTCCTATTTTGTTAGCAATCTTTGTTGGAATGTTCTAAGTGAAAATTGTACTGTGTTTCCAGAAGTATTGAATGAATAGTGAGAGAGAAAGGCACAAAGAAGACAGTTAATTGTAGTAGAAAGTGGATATTCTTGAATTCTTTTATTTTTATATTCTTGCATTTTAATCTAATTTTAGACTTTATTTTTAAAAAATAGATAACAAAATAAATAACAAAAATAGATAACAGCTTTTAAACTGGAGAGTTTGCTCACCAATCTTTCTTAGGAACTAAATTTGTTTTACTTCTTCCAACTATTTTCTGGACTATATATTTACTATTTAGAAGAAGGATTTTAGGGAGCAATAGAAAAATTCATTCTTATAAATAATGCTGATTCAACTTTACTGGTTCTATTTTTTTATATATAAAATTGAACTGTTTGTTCTTTTAACTTATCACTTACAGGAAATGAAAGCATTTTAATAGAAGACTCAGGAAACTTCATTAGGTTACCTCCTACCTTTTGCCTCTTGTTTTAACACGTGGTAAATACTATGGGTTTAGTCAGTGATTGTGGCTAACACAAAACCCCAAATCAGTGATTTCTCAACAGAAAATGTCTCCTTGATGAATCATGAAAAGATAACAATATATTTGAAAAACAAGATGAGGAAGAAATGTAGAAGCAGGTGTTCTCTTGCAACATAGATGGTTTCTTTCCAATGGTGATATGTCTCACTAGACATTTCAAGTTTTCTTTTTTTTTTTTGGGTGGGGGGCACCACTTTGGTGCCACGCTCAGGATCTTCTCCTAGGTTCTGTTCTCTGGAATCACTCCTGGTGGTAACCAGGAGACCCTATGTGGTGCCAGAGATAAAACCTAGGTTGAAGGGACCAGAGATATAGCAACCGATCCAGGACAGATGGTGGTTCCAATCCCAGCATCCCATATAGTCTCCCAAGCCTGCCAGGAGTGATTTCTGAATGCAGAGCCAGTAGTAACCCCTGAGAGCTGCCAGGTGTGACCCAAAAACCAACCAAACAAACAAACCTAGGTTGAATCTGTGCAGGGAAAGTGCCTTACCCATATGCAATATTTCTTTAGCACTTTAAGAGAAATTATGAGTCAGATTTCTATCATAATGATGCTACATTTGGCCCAGTTTGGGGAATCCATAGCATTACTGAAACATCAGCAACTGAATTCTAGGAAAGATGCTCTTACATATCAGATGTAATTATGTGTGTTACTACAAAAGAAAGACCTGTCCCTTATAGTCTAAGAGAAAGTAAGTCAAATTCTAATTTCATGTGCAGGAAAAGAGAGGCTGGTAGCTCTGGAGATTTGGAAAATAGCCAATGGGCACAGGAGTCTGCTGACATCAGCACATAGCACCTTCTATTAGATCTTCTAATAGATCACATATTCATTTCTTCTTGATATATTTACTTTCAAAATTATGGCCAGCTTTTAAGGGAACATCAAGAGAAGAATAAGGTGTTGAGTAAAACATGTCAGTATACCCACATTTCACATGTTCTGTAAATATCTACTCCTGAGAGCTTTCTATATGAATAAAATAAAAACACTGCTTTTAATAGAGTTTACGGGCCAAAGTGAGAGTACAGAGGTTAAGACACCTACCTTACACCTTTCAAACAAACAACCCAAATCTCATTTCCAGCATTGTGTAATGTCCCCCAAATACTGCCAGGGGTGTCTGTTATACCCAGACAGACAAGGATGGAAGCTCTTGGCAAAGTTTGAATCAGGGGTTCTTTATTAGCTATGGGAAGAATAAACATCACCCTAGAGAGTGCAAAGTACAGTCCTATCACAATTTTTCCAAACCTTCTAAGGAGTCAAGTATATCTTCCTAGAGCAGAAAGACACATGTTAAGGAAGCAGGTTCAAAATACTGTGAAACATGGCTGCAGTTGCAAGGCCACTTTAGCAGCTAATTATCAGAAAAGCACCAGCAGCTAGTTATTTTTTAGAAGTAGATCCCTATCTCTAGACTTGACTGATTACTTCCACAAAGCTTTTTTAAAAATGATGGTCTGGGGGAAAGATGGTTGTCCTTGTGCCAAGCCATTACTAGTAATCCCTGAGAGCAGAGCCAGGAGGAAGCCCTTAGCATAGCAGAATATGGCTTAAACGTCCTTCCCAAAATAATATATGATAATGGAGCCCTCTACTTGCAATAGATACTATGACCATAATGTGACTTTTAATATTCTACTAGACTCATCTTCTTAGATAAGGTATGGGAATTTTTCTTGTCAAGAGCTGATAGTAACTTCTTTTCATCTTTTAGGATCATATGATATTTGTCAAAGCTACTCACTGTGCTTGACAGTAGAGACAATGCAAATAAACTCAGAGACTATATAAGAAATGTATTTAAAAATAAAGAAATTTTCATTTAATTTATAAATTAGAGACTGTAGATAGGCAAAATGAAAGCAGTTACTTAAAAATATTAAAATTTCTAGGACCAGAGTGGTTATACAGTGAATAAAATACTTGCCTGGCATGTAGCCAATCCAGGTTCCATCTCCAGTATCCCAGATGGTCCCCTGAACACTACTAGGAGTAATTTCTAAGCCAGAAGCCAGCAATGAACATTGATTGCAAGGTGTGGTCCCAAAACTAAACATACATACAACAACAAAAAATCAAGTTTGTGAAAAAAAATAAAATATTGTTTGTACCATAGGGTAATGTTCTAGCTATTTTTATTATTGTTGCTATTCTTTATTTTTCTTATTCTTATTATTTCATTTGGTGAGACTAGGCCTAATGTATTCCATTTCAATAGTAGTAGAACAAGGGGCTGTGTGATGCAGGGGGTCAACTGTGAATGGACCTCCCTCATGCAAAGCATATGCTCCAGCCCTTGAAGGCATTTCTTGCCCCATTTTATTTTCACATATTAAAAAAGTCAAAATGTTTAAACTCTTTTATGTTAACTTTTTCTATTACAGTCTAGAATGCAAAAAAAATCGCATTTAACAATCCTGTAATAAAAAAAATCCACTGATGAGAGACAAGTAACAAAAGTTTCTTTTATTTAAGATGATCAGAAACACAGCTCTAACTTTTTAAGGTCCAGGAATCCCTAGAGAAGACAATGACAGTGGGTTCATTCCCTCTGCCCCCTACAAAACATCAACATAAGATGTCCTGAGGTCTTTTTCCCCTCCTCTATCTGCTGCTACCAGGCAGTGACATTTTTTTATTTTTTATTTAAACAACTTTATTACATACATGATTGTGTTTGGGTTTCAGTCATGTAAAGAACACCACCCATCACCAGTGCAACACTCCCATCACCAATGTCCCAAATCTCCCTCCTCAACACCCCACCCCTGCCTGTACTCTACACAGGCTTTCTACTGCTCTCATATTTTTCACATTATTATGATAGTTCAAAACGTAGTTATTTCTCTAACTAAACTCATCCCTGTTTGTGGTAAGCTTCATGAGGTAACCTGTAACTTCAAGCTCTTTTCTCTTTCGTGTCTGAAAGTTATTACTGCAAGAATGTCTTTCATTTTTCTTAAAACCCATAAATGAATGAGACCATTCTGCATGTCTCTCTCTTTCTATCTATCTATCTATCTATCTATCTATCTATCTATCTATCTATCTATCTATCTATCTATCATCTATCATCTATCTCTGACTTATTTCACTCAGCATAATAGATTCCATGTACATCCATGTATAGGAAAATTTCATGACTTCATCTCTCCGTCAGCTGCATAATATTCCATTGTGTATATGTACAACAGTTTCTTTAGCCATTCATCTGTTGAAGGGTATCTTGGCTGTTTCCAGAGTCTTCCTATGGTAAATAGTGCTGCAATGAATATAGGTGTAAGGAAGGTGTTTTTGTATTGTATTTTTGTGTTCCTAGGGTAAATTCCTAAGAGTGATATAGCTGGGTCATATGGGAGCTCGATTTCCAGTTTTTGGAGGCATTTTCATATCGCTTTCTGTAAAGGTTGAACTAGACGACATTCCCACCAGCAGTGGATAAAAGTTCCTTTCTCTCCACATCCCCGCCAACACTGCTTGTTCTCATTCTTTGTGATGTGTGCCAATCTCTGTGGTGTGAGGTGATACCTCATAGTTGTTTTTTTTTGGGTTTTTTTTTTTTTGGTTTTTGGGCCACACCCTGTGACGCTCAGGGGTTACTCCTGGCTATGCGCTCAGAAGTTGCTCCTGGCTTCTTGGGGGACCATATGGGATGCCGGGGGATCGAACCACGGTCCGTCCTAGGCTACCGCAGGCAAGGCAGGCACCTTACCTCCAGCGCCACCGCCCGGCCCCTCATAGTTGTTTTGATTTGCATCTCCCTGATGATTAGTGATGTGAAGCATTTTTTCATGTGTCTTTTGGCCATTTGTATTTCTTCTTTGTCAAAGTGTTTGTCCATTTTTTCTCCCCACTTTTTGATGGGAATAGATAATTTTTCTTGTAGATTTCTATCAGTGCCTTGTATATTTTGGAGATTACTCCTTGTCTGATTGGTATTGGGTGAATAGTTTCTCCCACTCAGTGGGGGGCTCTTGTATTCTGGGCGCTATTTCTTTAGAAGTACAGAAGCTTCTCAGTTTAATATATTCCAATCTGTTAATCTCTGCTTTCACTTGCTTGGAGATTGCAGTTTCCTCTTTGAAGATGCCTTTAGTCTCAATGTCCTGGAGTATTTTACCTACATGTTGTTCTATGTATCTTATGCTTTTGGGTCTGATATCAAGTTCTTTCATCCATTTGGATTTAACCTTCGTACATGATGTTAGCTGGGGGTCTAAGTTCAATTTTTTGCAAATGGCTAGCCAGTTGTGCCAACACCACTTGTTGAAGAGGCTTTCTTTCCTCCATTTAGGATTTCTAGCTCCTTTATCGAAAATTAGGTGATTGTATATCTGGGGAACATTCTCTGAGTATTCAAGCCTATTCCACTGATCTGAGGGCCTGTCTTTATTCCAATACCATGCTGTTTTGATAACTATTGCTTTGTAGTACAGTTTAAAGTTGGGGAAAGTAATTCTTCTCATATTCTTTTTCCCAATGATTGCTTTAGCTATTTTAGGGTGTTTATTGTTCCATATGAAATTCAAAAGTGCCTGATCCACTTCTTTGAAGAATGTCATGGGTATCTTTAGAGGGATCGCATTAAGTCTGTACAATGCTTTGGGGAGTATTGCCATTTTAATGATGTTAATCCTGCCAATCCATGAGCAGGGTAGGTGCTTTCATTTCTGCGTGTCCTCTCTTATTTCTTGGAGTAGAGTTTTATAGTTTTCTTTGTATAGGTCCTTCACATTTTTAGTCAAGTTGATTCCAAAATATTTGAGTTGTGTAACACTATTGTGAATGGGGTTGTTTTCTTAATGTCCATTTCTTCCTTATTACTATTGGTGTATAGAAAGGCCATTGATTTTTGTGTGTTAATTTTGTAGCCTGCCACCTTGCAGGTGTGTTTGGTGTGTCTGTTGGTCAGTCTTGTCTTAAATTAGGCCATTCAGTTTTTCTTTTAAGAATGGTTTTGAGTTTGTAAAGTTTCTGAACTGTTGTTTTCTGTGAAACCATGTATTGTTCCTTGAAACCTGAAAGTGAGTTTTGCTGGGTGCAGTATTCTAGGTGAAGCATTAATTTCATTGAATTTTGTCACTATGTCCCACCACTGCCTTCTGGCCTTGAGTGTTTCCGGTGACAGCACTGCAGTAATCTCAAGGATGTTCCCTTGAATGTTATTTTTCTTTTCGATCTTGCTGCTTGCAGAATTCTGTCTCTATCTGTGGGATTCGTCATTGTGACTAGGATGTGTCTTGGGGTGTTTTTTCTGGGGTCTCTTTTAGTTGGTACTCTTTGGGTGTGCAGGATTTGATTGCATGTATTCATTAACTCTGGTAGATTCTCTTTAATGATGTTCTTGACCATTGATTCTTCCTGGAAATTTTCTTCCTTGGTCTCTGGGACTCCAATGATTCTTAAGTTCTTTCTGTTGAGCTCATCATAGACTTTTATTTTCATCTGTTCCCATTCTTTGAGTAATTTTTCCATTGTTTGATCATTTGCTTTAATGCTTTTTTCCAATTTCTTATGCTGTATGGAGTTGTTATTCATCTCATCTTCCAGTGTACTAATTCTATCCTCAGCCGCTGTTAACCCGTGGGAAAACTCAACCATGTTTTTCTTTGATTCATCTGCTGAGTTTTTCAGACCTGTTATTTGACCTGAAATTTCAGTTTGGAGTTTTCTGATTTTATTCTTCATATTCTCTTGATTCTTATTAGTGTTTTCTTCTATACTTTCTTTGAGTTCTTTGAACATCTTCCATATTGCGACTCTAAACTCTTTATCTGAGAGACTGACTAGTTGGTTGGTCATGTTCAAGTCATCAGAGTTGCCATCGTCATTCTCTATGTCTGGCGCTGGCCTGCATTGTTTCCCCATTGTCACACTTGTATTATGGGTTTTTCTACATGTTGTGGTTGTATTCATAGCCTAATGATGTGCATGGCTGGGAAGTGAAGCAGAGCAGCTGTGCTCCTTTGGCTCCACCCTTTCTGGGCTTGTAAACTCACCTCCAGGGAAGGCTCCAGGGAAGGCAATTTGTCCTCAGATGAGCCACACACAGGATAAAATCAGGCCAAAAATGGAGCACAGCACAGAAGACAGGCATATAGTGGTGCTGACATCTGAGTTCCAGCAGAGTTCAGCAGCTTCCCCTTTCTGAGCGTGTAAGCTCAGCTCCACAGAAGGCTCCAGGGGAGGCTAGCATTCTCAGTTGAACCACACACAGAATGAAATAAGGCCAAAAATGGAGCACAGCACAGAAGACTGGCAGATAGGGTGTTGGCATCTGAGTTCCAGCAGAGTTCAGTGGCTTCCCAAGGCAGTGACTTAATCTACTACAGATCTGTTTTCTGAGCCTTTCTAGGTAATGAAATGTAAGTGCTAATAAGTAACTTCTGTATTTTTGGGAAAACTGGCAACCATCACTGCATCTGTAGTCTCGCTTTTAGGAAACCGGGTGGGGTGGCAACAGGAATAACCTACTGTGAATCTTGATGGGCCACTTCCTGTGGTGGGGCCAATGGAAAGGACATCAGAGGTTTGGGCACAAGTATGGTCCCCTGCTCATTGTTGGGTCTTCCACCTTCAGGAACTCCTCAATGATTGCCCCTAGTGTCACTGCCATTCTGAATCATGCAAATGCAGATGTCATTTCCTCTGACTCAGAAGACTTAATCTCACTGAAATTTAGTTTAAAAACTGCCAGCTGGGAGTTAGCTAGATGGTTCTTCTTAAATCTGATTTCCAAAATCAGTTCACTCTTTCTTATTCTTACTGACATTCAACAAATGGAGGGAGGCACATGGGGAAATTTGGAGCTGGGGAAATCTAGTGAGAGCTAGGCCAGTGAGGCAGGTGCAGTGGGGCAGGAACATGCTCCCTGCCAGGGAGGCTATGATCCTCCCCTGCATGCCAATGAATAGTACATTTCCATGTATGTACTTTTTATCCGACTTCCCCTCCAAGGAAAGGGCGAGTCAGGATATGCATGCATCACGTAAACACAGGACTGAAATAGCTGTATTTAAGGAGTTCAGTGGTTATTCTCTACAGTTGGCTGGAGAAAAGCTACCTGCTTAATAGGATAGATGCTGGCTTTATCCACCTTGGACATCAGTGCCTTTTGAACTCGTCAGCTCTTATTTCTCTCTGGCTAATAGCCTTTAAATTATTTTCCTCTACATCATTGCCTGGTGCAGCATACAGAGGAACATAAAATCAGCTTGAAAACTAACGTGCTGAATATTTAAAATACTAGCTGTGTGAATTTAGGCAATATATTAAACATTCCTGAATCTTGATTTACTCAACTGTAAAATAAAATGATAATGGGATATCTCTGATGCAATTAGTGTTATGATGAATATAGATCAGACAATGTTCTTACAGTGAGTACTTGGCTGGCATATATTAAATTCTGTGTGGTAGTCAGCTCTCATCATTAAATATATTATCTCTGAAACAATTTTTTCAGCAGAGTTAAAGCCATAAGACACAGATATTTCCTTTAGAGTGAAGAAGAAAGCTTTATAACAAAGCCTGATAGCTAATTATTTTCATAAATGATGAAGCAAAAGTTGAAAAACCATCTTCCAGCATTGTAAATGTTGGGTCAGTGTCTTCAGTTATAAAGTAACAATAATAAGTTATGCCTACAGAAAATTTTTTGGCACTTACAACATGGAATGCACACACACAGTAAAGAATAAGTGCACAACTCATTTTAGCCAACCTAATGCTAACAATTGGCATAAGTATTAATGAAAGAAAACTTGAGAATACAGAGAGTAAGCATCAATTTATTTAAAAACCTATTAATATTACATATACTATGTGCCAAGCATGTTTCTACCATCTTTTATTTTTGGGGTAAAGAAAAAATATCTCATTTATTTAATCCTCCTAACAAGTCCAGGGACAGGTACTATAACCTAACCTGTTTAAAATGTGAAGGAACAGAAGCACATCATGATGCCAAATTGCACACTCAAGACTTAATTTCAGACTCCCAAACACTGTTAGTTTCATGCTGTTTAATAGAATTTTCCATAATAATGAGACAAATCTGTTTGTGCTCTCCAGGACTGCAACCATGAGGTACAGGTAGAAATTGAATCTATAAAATGTGGCCAAGGAGCAGAACTTTTGGCTTTGTCTCTTTTTAATGAATTGAACTCCATTAGTCCCACGGGTACCATACTGGACTGCACAGACTAGACCAGCATGACATATTACTTTACTAAAAGGTTTGTTTCATTAAAGTAACTGGTGGAGGCCCTACTCTACATGGCTCATGTTCTCCATTTGCCAAACTTGACTGCAGGTTGTCCACAAAGGACCCCTATTACTATTTTCTTTTTATTGAGCAACTGATATACTCATTTCCCTTAGCAATAAAAGGTTGTGCTTTCACAAAAAAAAAATAGGAGTAACAATGTCTCACTGTTGAACCTTTCCCAACTATATCTATGAAGATTTCTCATTGTTTCTGCTCCATGTAAGATACTGTAATTTAGCTATCAAGTCCGTATACTTACTTTTCTGCATATCCTTACCCCCTATGTTTCTCTAGACATTCCATTGTACTCCCTTTTGCAGAAATAGCAACTTTCTGATTGGTGTCTGAACTGAAAGTGGAGCCTAGCTGGATAGAAATATGTTTCATAATACTTTTTCTAGAACTCCATGAATCCTGGCTTTCCTGTGATTCGCCATATAGTGCTCTTGCTTCTGCTTTTATCTCATAAAATGTATTTCTCAGCACATGCCTCATTCATTCCAAATATCTGATCCTCATCACCTCAGTCACCATCATCTATTACCCCTCTCTCCTTCCATAATTTGGCAGATATGACCTCCCCAGGGGAAGAAAATTAGAAATGGCAAGGTAAAGAGGTCAGGCCAGTTGAAACCCTTGGTCTGAGAAGTGCAGAATGTACTGAAGTCAGGGCAAGAAATTTTGTACAAAACAATCCAACAGGATTTGATCTATACATTTTTTGCAAGGACTTCTGTATTTAAAATGGCAAAGTCATTACTGATGTCAGATATTCAATAAAAATGGCTGAGAAAAGAATAATGATATCATTTGAGCCTGAAGAATTGGTTTACTAGCAGACCTGCTAACTAGAGATAAAAGGTGAACAAAGGCTCCTTTGGTTCTAAACACATTATCTAAAATCTTCTTTTATAAAATGTTGACTCAAAAGCAATATAATTGATTTTAGTTTTTCTAAGGCCCATTTTTAAAAATATTTATCAATAAGGCTTTTAGAAATGAGCATGGGGAAGAACAAATCTTTCTCCTCAGTTGAATCTATATTGTCATAAGAAAATTATTAGGTGATAATATTTGCAGCTTGTTGGACATTCTTATCTTGATATATGGTTGTATTTGATTATCTATCATAAGGCTGGGCCCAGATAAACAAGGTCCATTAGTATGCAGAAGAATCTGTATACCCAGGTCTTTAGGACAGTACTACTTATCATCATTAATTTTAAAAAAAATGGCATCTCCAAAACCACCACTGAGATTATTTTACTTAGCAATCACAGAAGTCCCATAAATTAACCTAAAATTCTAAGTGAAACTTTAAAATTTGAAACAATGCTTAACCAATTATATCTAAAAGAACATCTCCAGGTACTTTGATTTCTGTCACTCTGCGAGAATTGATGTAGAAGTTAAGTGCTAAGTCATTTCCTCTCATTGTTTTCAGACTGAGTTTCCAAGCAGAATATTCATATCTCTTTTTATATGGAGACTGACTCAGCCTTGACACAATTTTGCGGCCAAAGTGGGTACGTGTGTTGTATGTTTATCTTACTCATTTTTAATAATATTAGGTTAGTGATTTTGAGAGATTTTTATTTTTTTATTTTTATTGGATTCTGTCCTCTCCCTTGCATTCATTACTATTAATGTGTTCATGAGTTTTATTTTGTGTGATTTTAAGACATAATAGATTAAAGGGATTAGCAGATTATTTTGATTACACAAATACAATACCAGGTATTTAGCACTTAAGCTCAATTTTTTTCTTTAAAGAGGCCAGAGAAGCACAATATGATAGGTGTAATATTTTTTATCTGACTCACATATACTTCCTCTTGTACTATCTAAATGCCTTATTTCTCTACCTGAGGTTAGCAAAGACTCAGAGCCCAAACTTTTGTTTTTAACTTATAACCCTTTTTATTAGATGGAAAGAAATAAATTTTAAAACTGTAGTATTTCTCCAGGAAATCATTAGAAAATTTAATCAATGGTGAGTCCAGAATTATGGGGGTTTTAAAAAGGATACCAGTTTCACCTCCAAGTCTTTTATTATAAAAGTATTAGCGTGGGCTTTATTATCTGTAATTGTTGAAATAGAAATTCAAATAATGATATCCAAAAGATGTCACTGTTTTTTCTCCATTACTCCTATTAAAGTTGGAATATATCATTCAGGACAATAGCATATATATATTTATGTGATATAAGAACAATGAACTCTGGAATAAGGCTTGTAGGCTCTTCTTGAGGAGCATTTTTCTTCTCAGAAGGTATCAATTTGGCATATTTTCTGACTTGTTCTTTTTATAACAGAGTTTTACATAATCAAATAATCCACCATAAGCATTCCTCTCAATGAAAACCTTTCAGTACTTAAGATCATATTTTTCATATTTTAAAAAATTCTTTAAAGTTTGTCAAAGTTTCTGCTAATTTCTCTACTTTGAATTTTCTCTAGGATTCTTTTCTTCTCAGATAGTATCTTTTCACTTTTTTCTTCTTTGACTCTAAATTTCTAATTCAGTTCTGACAACTTCTCCATAATCAGTTTCTCAATAACCACCTCTATGATATATCCAAGCTTATATCTACCCACATCCAGGTTTCTTGCCATCTCAATCACAACCTTATTGATCTTTGCATCCTCCTCATTTGTCACAAATCTTTTCAAGTTAAGGATCATCTTAAATGTCTTCTCTCATATGCATTAATATACTCCTTGGTGACATCATCCCAAATTCAAAAAAAGATGTTTATGCAGTTCTGAGTACTATAATCCTTTGAGGATTGCGTCAGTATCCTTCCAATGTTTTCCTTAGCTATAGTAATAGCTGGGCAAACATTCTACTCAGATAGTACTGCTTAAAGCTATTGTGATTTTTTTTAACTATTTTTAGGTTCAAAGAAGTGCTATTTGGAAAATATCACTTTGATTCTAGGATAAAAATCACAAATTCAAAAAAGAATTTATGTGAGCATTATCAGCAATAAAAAATATTTTTTAGGTACCATGGTTTACAAAATAGTTATTTGCAGGGTCTGTAATGTAAAGCATTCCAATATCAAGCAACAGTACAGTGTGTAGGTCAGTTTCTTTGCATATAGTTAACTCAGATTCAATCCCCTGGCAAAGCACTGGTCCCCAAGCAACACCAGGTGTGATTCCTGAGTATGGAACCAATAGTAAGTCCTAAGCATCACTAGGTGTGTTCCCCCCCAAAATATATAAACTAATAAACATTACAATACTACACCCTCCACTATTATAAGAAGAGCTAGTGTCCAAATAGTACTTTTCCATTTTTCTGACATTGCAAATTAGAAGGGAACCTTGAAAGGGAGTTGAGTTGCCCATAAAACTTACCATCCGTGTGCTTTTACTGATATATCTGAAGAAATATCAAACTTTGTGCAAAACGTCCCAGCTTTCCAGATTACAAAACAGCTTAACAAACTACAACATTGTCCATGAACACTGTTCATGGCTGTCCTTCAAAACCTTGAGATATGGCTTTAAATTATTTCTTATGAAAATAAAATTATTTCTTATGAAAAAAAGCTTTTAGACAACTGTTTCAAAAATAATCAGATTTCATTCTTATTAAGGAGTTGGCCTTGCAAATAATTCTCATGCACAACTGGTATGCTTATAATTTTCTCCCTTTTTTCATCTGCCTTTACTTCAGCAGATTCAATTCTCAGTCTCACGTAATCTAATGGTCTTGATATGATTAATCACATATAGGTAGAGTATACTTGACATTTTAGTTGGACATCACAGTGTGTGCTGTGGAAATAATTATCATGCTGCTCAGAAGGATAACGTTCTGTACCTAATCTTCAGCCCAGAACATTAGAAGTCCCACCAAACCTCACAGAGATCACTGTGAAATGTATTTAGTCTTGTTACTTTTAAGACACAAAGTAAATAGATGAGCATAGCTAATGCTAGAATGAAGCACTACAACAATATGTTGGTTCCAATATTACTAAATTAGGGACCACAGGTTGTACAATATCTTTCATCACATTGTTCTTGTTCTTCAGGAATAATGGAATGAGACATGCCTGATTGGAGAGCAATAGCAATCACTTTTATAGTCCTTAACCAATTATAATTTCATTTCTAGATTAATAATTTGACATTGTTTCGTTTTTTGTTTGTTTGCTTTTGGGTCACACCGGGAGCACTCAGGGGTTACTCCAGGCTCTATGCTCAGAAATTGCCACTGGGAGGCACAGGGGACCATATGGGATGCCTGGATTCGAACCACCATCCTTCTGCATGCAAGGCAAACGCTTTACCTCTATGCTATCTCTCCAGCCCCTTAACATTAATTTTGTTGACAACATTAAAAATGGACTTTGAATCAATAGGAACCATGATAAAAAGAACATGAAATCAAATTAAGCACAAGAAAAAAAGATACTATCAAGAGGCAAGGTAAATGGATAAACATAGCTTCTGCCAGTTTGAAGCACTACAACACTATTGTTGGTTCTAACATTACTAAGATATTAAGTGTTGTGGTTAAGAATCTACTGAGAAGCTGTTTGTGTCATCAGGCTGGGAAAATCTACTAAACTACGCATGCCCAGTGGGGCCCGACTGTGAAAAATTGTGAGTGCTGCCTGTGTGTGTCTGTCTGCTGTCCTGTTGCATGAACCTCTTGTGAGTGGGCTGAAAAGAGGCTTTAGAAAACTCACTCTCCCAGAGGCCCATTCTAGGGCGAGAACGCCAAGGAACTGCTCCATAATGTGAAAAACGCCTATAAGCAGTACTTTGCAGAAGCCAGGTCCCCTGTTTGTGATGTCAGGCTGGGAAAATCCACGAAACTACACCTGCCCAGTGGGGCCCGACTGTGAAAAATTGTGAGTGCTGCCTGTGTGTGTCTATCTACTGTCCTGTCACATGAACCTCTTGGGAGTGGGCCAAAAAGAGGCTCCAGAGTTCTTTCTAAGGAAAGAACACCATTGCAACAAGAAGAAAAAAACACACTAAGAACTGTGCTGGATCACTGAAGCCCAGAATTTCTCTCCGGACTGTCTTCTCTGCTGCATGCTTGGGCCTAAAATTTGATCCTGTGTGAGGCTTCATCCACAGAGGACTCCCCTCCCTTGGAGGCAAGTTGACCCATCCAGAAAGGGCGGAGCCAGAGGAGTGTGGCTACCTACATCATTTAGCCACTGAATACCACCACAACACGTAGAAAAACCCACAATACAAGTGTGACAAAGGGCAAACAACGCAGGACAGCATCAGACATAGAGAATGAAGATGACAATTCTGATGACCAGATAATGACCAACCAACTAATCAACCTCTCACATAAGGACTTTAAACTAGCAATATGGAAGATGCTCAATGAACTCAAAGAAACCATGGATCAAGTTGAATAGAACACTAATAAGAACCAAGAAAATATGAAGACAGAAATCACAAAACTCCAAACTGAAATAACATGTCAACTAACAGGCCTGAAAAATCAGTAAACAAAGTGAATGACAAAATGGACAAGTTCTAGAGGGGTATCAGAAGCTGAAAATAGGCTTGGTGCTGTGGAAGATGAGATAAATAACAATTCCATACAGCAGGAGAGATTAAAAAAAAAACTTAAAGCAAATGAACAGACAATGGAAAAATTAGTCAAAGAATGGGAACAGATGAAAATAGAAGTCAATGATTAGCTCAACAGAAACAACTTAAGAATCATTGGAGTCCCAGAGACCCAGGAAGAAAATTTCCAGGAAGAATCAACGGTCAAGAACATCATTAAAGAGAAACTTTCAGAGCTAAAGAATATATGTCATCAAATCCTGCATGCTCGAAGAGTACCAACCAAAAGAGACCCCAGAAAAATATCTCAAGACACATCCTAGTCACAATGACAAATCCCACAGATAAAGAATTCTGAAAGCAGCAAGATCAAAAAGGGAAATTTTATTCAACGGAGCATCCTTGAGATTTACAGCAGACATGTCACCAGAAACACTCAATGCCAGAAAGCAGTGGTGAGATATTGTGACAAGACTGAATGATTTGAATGCTTCACCTAGAATACCGTACCCAACAAAACTCACTTTCCGGTTTGACAGAAGAATACATTGTTTCACAGACAAACAACAGCTCAGAAACTTTACAGACTCAAAATCAGTCTTAAGATAAAAACTGAAAGACCTAATTTAAGACAAGACTAACCAGAAGACACACCAAATTTTGATAAAAATGATGGCATTAAAACCCAGAACAATTCTTTCTCTCAACATCAGTGGACTAAAAGCACCAGTTAAGAGACACAGATTGAATCAAAAAACTCAAACCTTCTGCTGCCTACAAGAAACACACCTGAATAGTCAGAATAAAAATAGACTCAAAATAAAAGGCTGGAGAAAAATTATCCAAAAAAACAACACCCATAAAAAAGCTAAAGTGGCCATACTAATATCAGATAATGCTAACTTTATATTCAGGGAGGTTGTAAGGGACAAAGATGGACATTTTATATTAATCAAGGGGTATGTAGAACAGGAAGAAATAACTCTTCTAAACATATATGCACCAAATGAGGAGCCAGCAAAATATTTAATACAATTGTTGACAAATCTGAAAAATAGTATCAATAACAACACAATAATTGTGGAGGACCTCAACATGGCTTTGTCAACACTGGATAGGTCAACCAGACTGAAACCCAACAAGAATATACTAGACCTGAGGAGAGAAAAGGAAGAAAGAGGCCTAGTGGATATATATAGGACACTGCATCCCCAGAAACCTGGATACACATTCTTCTCCAATGTACATAGGACATTCTCCAGGATAGACTACATGCTGGCACATAAAACATACCTCC
The DNA here is from genome assembly GCF_024139225.1 of Suncus etruscus. Taxonomy (NCBI): domain Eukaryota; kingdom Metazoa; phylum Chordata; class Mammalia; order Eulipotyphla; family Soricidae; genus Suncus; species Suncus etruscus. The sequence goes on along the minus strand of NC_064860.1, from coordinate 48,443,224 downwards.
ATATTATCAAGAGGATAGAAATTTTGCAGACTACCTTTGCTGACCACAAGGCTCTGAAATTATTTGTGAATTCCAAAGGGACACAGAAGAAAAACTTTAACACTTGGAAGTTAATCAGCCTCATACTGTATAACCAGTGGGTCCAAGATGAAATCAAGGAGGAAATCACAAGGTTCCTGGGAAAAATGACAATAAAGACACAAACTATCAGAACTTATATACTGCAAAAGCAGTACTGAGAGGAAAATTTATAGCTTTGCAAGCACACATCAGGAAGGAAGAAGGAGATTACCTAAGTAGCTTAATGACACAGCTAGTAGAACTAGAAAGTGCCCAACAAAAGGACCCAAAAATAGGGAGACAGAAGGAAATAATAAAGCTGAGAGCAGAAATCAATGAAGTGGAAACCCAAAAACAATCCGAAAGATCAACAAAAGCAGAAGTTGGTTCTTTGAAAAAATAAACAAGATTGATAGAACACTGTCAAAACAAACAAAGAAAAAGAGAGAGAGAAACTTGATAACTCATATTAGAAATGAAAAAGGAGATATATGGCAGAGATTCAAAGGGTAATCAGAAACTACTTTGAGAAACTCTACACCACTAAAAATGAGAAGCTGGAAGAATTGGATAAATTCTTGGACTCTTATAATCTTCCATGGTTGAAGGAAAAGGATGTAGCATATCTAAACACCCCCATCACTATTGATAAAATTAAAACGATAATCAAATGTCTGTCCAAAGACAAAAACCCAGGCCCAGATGGATTCACTAATGAATTCTTTCAAACTTTCCAGAGGAACTATTACCAATCCTGGCAAGACTCTTTCATGATATTGAACAAAAGGAAACACTTCCAAATAGCTTTTTTGAAGCCTTGATACCTAAACCAGAGAGAGATGCTACAAAAAAGAGAAAATTACAGACCAATATCTCTGATGAATACAGATGCAAAGCTCCTCAACAAAATCCTGGCAAATATGATTTAATACCTCATTAAGAAGATTATCCACTATGATCAAGTATGTTTCATCGCGGCGATTTACATTCGTAAATGTGCAAAATAATACACAACATCAACAACTAGAAAAATAAAATTCACATGATCATATCAATACATGCAGAGAAAGCATTTGATAACGTCCAACAAACATTCTTGATCAAAAATCTCAGCAAGATGGGAATGGAAGGAACATTTCTCAATATAGTTAAGGCCATCTACCACAAGCCAGTGGCAAATATTATCCTCAATGAAGAAAAATGAAAAGCCTTCACTCTAAATTCTAGCACAAAACAAGGCTGTCCTCTCTCACCACTCATATTAAACATGGCACGGGAAATACTCGCTATAGTGATTAGGCAAGAAAAAGTTATCAAGAGAATCCAGATAGGAATGGAAGAAGTCAGCTCTCACTGTTTGCAGATAACATGATACTCTACATAGAAAAAACTAAAGACTCTACCAAAAAGCTTCTAGAAACAATAGACTCATATAGCAAGGTGGCAGGCTACAAAATTAACGCACAAAAATCAATGGCCTTTCTATATACCAATAGTAATAAGGAAGTAATGGACATTAAGAAAGCAACCCAATCACAATAGTGCCACACAAACTCAAATATCTTGGAATCAACTTGACTAAAAATGTGAAGGACCTATACAAAGAAAACTATAAAACTCTGCTCCAAGAAATAAGAGAGGACACGCAGAAATGGAAGCACCACCCTGCTCAAGGATTGGCAGGATTAACATCATCAAAATGGCAATACTACCCAAGGCATTATACAAATTTAATGCAATCCCTGTAAAGATATCATGACATTCTTCAAAGAAGTGGATCAAGCACTTTTGAAATTCGTTTGGAACATTAAACACCCTAGAATAGCTAAAGCAATCATTGGGAAAAAGAATATGGGAGGAATTAATTTCCCCAACTTTAAACTTTACTACAAAGTAGTAGTTATCAAAACAGCATGGTATTGGAATAAGGACAGGCCCTCATATCAGTTGAATAGGCTTGAATACTCAGAAAATATTCCCCAGACATATAATCACCTAACTTTTTTATAAAGGAGCAAGAAATCCTAAAGAGAGCAAAGAAAGCCTCTCCAACAAGTGGTGTTGGCACAACTGGCTAGCCACTTGCAAAAAATTGAACTTAGACCCCCAGCTAACATCATGTACAAAGGTAAAATCCAAATGGACTAAAGACCTCGATATGAGACCCGAAACCATAAGATATATAGAACAACACATAGGCAAAACATTCCAGGATATTGAGACCACAGACATTTCAAGGAGGAAACTGCACTCTCCAAGCAAGTGAAAGCAGAGATTAACAGATGGGAATATATTAAGCTGAGAAGCTTCTGCACCTGTAAGGAAATAGCGCCCAGAATACAAGAGCCACCCACTGAGTGGGAGAAACTATTCACCCAATACCCATCAGATAAGGGGCTAATCTCCAAAATATACAAGGCACTGACAAAAATTTACAAGAACAAAAACATCTAATCACATCAAAAAGTGGGGAGAAGAAATGGACAGACACTTTGGCAAAGAAGAAATACAGATGGCCAAAAGACACATGAAAAAAATGCTTCACATTACTAATCATCAGGGAGATGCAAATCAAAACATCTATGAGGTACCACCTCACACCACAGAGAATGGCACACATCACAAAGAATGAGAATAAACAGTGTTGGCGGGGATGTGGAGAGAAAGGAACTCTTATCCACTGCTGGTGGGAATGCCGTCTACTTCAACCTTTATAGAAAGCGATATGGAGATGCCTCCAAAAACGGGAAATCGAGCTCCCATTCGATCCAGGTATACCACTCCTAGGAATATACCCTAGGAACACAAAAATACAATACAAAAATCCCTTCCTTACACCTATATTCATTGCAGCACTATTTACCATAGCAAGACTCTGGAAACAACCAAGATGCCCTTCAACAGATGAATGGCTAAAGAAACTGTGGTACATATACACAATGGAATATTATACAGCTGTCAGGAGAAATGAAGTCATGAAATTTTTCTATATATGGATGTACATGAAATCTATTATGCTGAGTGAAATAAGTCAGAAAGAGAGAAAAATGCAGAATGGTCTCACTCATCTATGGTTTTAAGAAAATTGTAAGACATTCTTGCAATAATAATTTTCAGACACAAAAGAGAAAAGAGCTGGAAGTTCCAGCTCACCTCAGGAAGCTCACCAGAAAGAGTGATGAGTTTAGTTAGAGAAATAACTACATTTTGAACTGTCCTAATAATGAGAATGTATGAGGGAAATGGAAAGCCTGTCTAGAGTACAGGCGTGGGTCCGGTGGGGAGGAGGGATATTTGGGACATTGGTGATGGGAACATTGCACTGGTAATGGGTGGTGTTCTGTACATGACTGAAACCCAAACACAATCATGTATGTAATCAAGTTGTTTAAATAAAAAAAAGAATCCACTGCAAAGTAATATCATTTTTTTAACCTGGTACCAAGCCTTCTGGGTTCAGTATATGCTATTCACCTACAGCCTTCTTTATACTCTAAGGAGGTCCAAATCTGATCAGCATTTAGGTTTATGCCTGACACTCTTATTAGATCTGTAGGCTATTGTAAATGCAACCAATCGCCTACATCAGGGATCTGAAACTCAATTTACCTGAGAGCTGCAGGAGGCAAAGTCGGGGTGAGGCAGGGCCGCATAAGGGTTTTCGCCTACCGAATATTCGCAATAAAAAATTGCATTAGTAAGAAAAAAAATCGCAAAAAAAAACACATTAAACATTTGCATACCCCGAAAGGAACTGCTCGAGGTATGCAAATGTTTAATGCGATTTTTTCTTACTAATGCGATTTTATTGCGATATTCGGTAAACAAATAATCGTGAATACTGCGATATTTGAAGGCTGGCCACAGGCCAAAATGTTGTACGGAGGGCCACAAATGGCCCGCGGGCCACGAGTTTGAGACCCCTGTTCTACATCCACTGATGCAAAGTGCAAGACTTCTTTGATACTATCATATAAACAACAGAATACTTTTAGTCTGCCACATTTTAGTGAAAACAGTTACAAATCACTCTGTAATTTGTGGGTTACTGTTTTTCTTGTTTTTATTATGCTGTTGGTGAGTTTGTTTTTGTTTTCTTCTTGCTGATACAAATTTATAAAGCAATAAAAATTCAACCTTTGTTACTTCCTTTCCCTATTTTAATTCTAGAATTTGTTATTTGTTTATTGAATATATGTTATTCCAGATATTTGATATTTCAGTCTAGAAGTTTGATCACCTAACTTCTCTTTCCAATGAGAGAAAGCTTGAATATCTTATGTCTATTAAGATAAAATAAGACATAAAAATTACTTGTCTAAGGTGAGTTTTTTTAGTTCTTTCACACTTGAGGATTTTTTTCCATGAATTATACATCAATCAATAACAGTTTCCTCAAGGAATTGAAACTATAGCTCTCCCCTCTCACTAACTATAAACAAGACCAGCATAACCTTTGTAAAAATGTCAGATAAAAGAAAGGCCTTAGTTGTAAAATATATTAAAGATAAGAATAATTATACCTGGACATTAGTGATTTTAAAATTTGATAGTATTTTCTGACATTTTTGCTACTTTTTTCAAATTTTTCAGAAATGTGCATGTAAAAAAGAAAACTTTTTCATATTTCCTCATGTGAAGGGAAATCTGCTTAAAAAATTGACCAAAATAAATGCTTGGCATTAGAATGAATTCTCAAAGCAGTTAGATGCAGGCAACTCTATTCCACATGAAGAAAGAGAAAGAATTAATTGTTCCCAGAATATGAGGGAGAAACAAAGGCAGAGAAATGGCAGCACTATGAGATTTGTTAAGTGTTTCTTTCTAGCATCTCTCAAATCTTAAGTAACTTTTCTACACACACACACACACACACACACACACACACACACACACACACACACATACTGAAGCCTTACCATTTAGAAGATTTTCTGTTCAGAGGCAGTCACTCACAGATGGTACAGATGTACTCAAACAATGAGTTTCTCAGAAGAAACAGAAACTCAAAATATTCAACAGCTCTTCATTCTCATCTCCTAGATAGAGAAATATTCTGGGTTAATTTAAAGAAAGTACCAGGTTTGACTGTCCCACATTCCCAGATGGATAAGAATTGAGACTAATATGACTTAGAAAAATTAAGTATTATTTTTTACACATAAGTGAAGCAAAGAAATGTAAATTACCATATTTTCTGACATATAAGACGACTGGGTGGATAAGACAACCCCTACTTTTCCTGTTAAAATATAGGATTTGAGCTATATTTAATGTATAAGACTTTTTTTTTAAGTTTTTGAGTCACACCCGGCAGCACTCAGGGGCTACTCCTGACTTTACACTCAGAAATTCCCCCTGGCAGGCTCTGGAGACCACATGGGATGCCGGGATTTGAACCACCGTCCTTCTGCATGCAAGGCAAATATCTTACATCTTACATGCTATCTCTTCGTCTCCTAATGTATAAGACTTTTAAGAAGTTTTTCATGGGTTAAAAAGTCTCCTTATATGCTGGGAAATATGGTACACATGTTTAGTTTAGTTCTGACTACCAAGTATCTTTCTCATTCTAAAAACCAAAAACTGGGCCCAGAGTGGTGGCACAAGATGTAAGGCCTCCCCGCACTAGACTAGGATGGATTGCAGTTCTATACCCCAGTGTCCCACTTGGACCCCAACCAGGAGCAGTTTCTGAGAGCATAGCCAGGAGTAACCTCTGAGCATCACCAGGTATGGACCCCCCAAAAAAGGTCAAAAAAAGGTCTAAACTAAAGAGTAAGTCATATTTAAAGCAACCACTTCTCTCACAGAACCCACTACTTTGCTATAGGCCAATTTTGTCTTCCCGGATCTCTGTCTCCAAGGATGACTGGTGTCTCAGAAAATACAACCTAGTCCAGACTAACTGGTACCAGAAGATCTTCCATGTCATCTAGGCAAATGTAACCAGATAGTTCTAAATATCAGAAATGAGTATACATTGGATATAAGCTCTCATATTGAGATGCAAAATAAATACAATATAAAAATGTTAATTTTTTTATCTAACATATTAACAGGTAGGTCACCTTTAGAAGCTTTAATAAGATTGACAGAATACAAAAAAGCTTCAGTCTCAAAGCTGAGCTTATTATTTGCAATGTCACACTCAAATGCAGTAAGAAAAAGACTGCCAAATGTAGTCATGTAAAGAAGGATATGTTCTCCTGCCATCTTGCGGTAGAACCTTCTTCCAAGTCTTTATCCTTCTCTGCATAAAGCCAGTGATGAGAGCATTAAGGTTATGAGAAGATTCTACTAGCCAAGTCTTGAAGCACTTGCCTGCACATTCCACTGGAGCAAGTTCAAGCACATGCCTCCACACCCTTTATGTTCACCTTAGGTAAAGCTAGAAAATACATGCTCAAGAATAAATGGAAATACACTTGGAAAATATCTAGCCCTTCTTAAGTATCAACCACATTTGGTGCAGAGCATCAGTAAAGCAGGTAGGGCAATTTCCTTGTACAAGGCAGACCCAAGTTCGATCCCAATCACTCCATATATCCCCCAAGCCCTGCCAGGAGTGTGTCTTGAGAAAAAAGTCAAGGATAAGTCCTGAGAACCACAGAGTATGATCCCAAAACAAACAAACAAGTGAAATATCATTTACAGGAGTCACCACTTCTCCCTAAGTGCCTCCATTTTCCTGGGTTGGATGAGCTAATGCTTGAGAAAATACACAGAAGAAAGCACTGAATTGTGATTATTTTCCAATGCCCTACACAATTGAACAGAACCAACCTTTTTGTTACGAGTAAAATCCTAGGAATACTGAAGTGGATCAACTCCTCAATTAAATAACTATTTTATAACAAATTTCAGGTTTGTTCTGGTGTTTATGATAAACAGGCAACCTAGCATAAACCATCTGAGTTGTACCTTGGAAAACAGCTTTCAACACTCTGACTTTATAATTGTACTTCATGGTTTGATAGATTAGTATCTGAACTCAAATAAATACCCCTCCAGAGTGAGGTCACTGCTATGGGCACTGAAGGTCCTGTCAAGAATCTCAAGAATCTAGAGAAATAACTACATTGAAAACTATCCTAACAATGTTAATGAATGAGAGAAGTAGAAAGCCTGTCTTGAGTACAGGTGTGGGGGTTGGGGAGGAGGGAGATTTGGGACATTGGTGGTGGAAATGTTGCAATGGTGAAGGGGGGTGTTTTTTACATGACTGAAATCATACAACTATAATCATATTTATAATCATGGTGTTTAAATAAAGAGAAAATAAGTAAAAAGAATCTAAGCCACAATCTGAGTAGTCCTTAGTGAGTTACAAGTATGGAATTGAAGGTGCCCACCCTGGGGGCAGGATTATCTACCTTAATGCCACTAGAACCCTTCCTCTTCTGAAAGCTTAAGGAATGAGTCTATACAAAGGTAATGAGTGAGAGAAATAGAATGCTTGTCTCAAAGACAGGCAGGGATTGTGGGAGGAAGTAGATGGGGCACATTGGTGGCTAGAAGGTTGCACTGGTGAGGGAAGGTGCAATTTTAATGACTGAAACCCAACTATAAACATGTTTGTAATCATAACATTTAAATAAAGATATTATTGTAATTTAAAAAAATTAAAAACATCAATATAGCAAAAGTTGAATAAAAAAGAATGAGTCTATAAAACAGGGAATATAATCTATAGCTTTTCAAATGCTGGAGAGAGGTATGTTTTCCATTTCTATACTTATCCTGTGAATATGGCCCCTTTACTGATCAAGTGCATGTAAATACTCCACAGGACTGAGTTTTCCCTGGGTGTTAATAAGACCCCTGATTCAATGTCACAATGTACCTGAAATACTACTGTGAATTATTTGAAAACCACTTTGGTCAAATTAAAAATTGTTAATAAAAAGACTTCTCTTTTTAATAGTTAATGAAAATTCAGTCTATTTTTAAGTAGCTTCTAGTTACCTTCTTTCCTACAAGTATTTAAAGTCTTGCATTTATTTCACTGTCAATTTTCCCCAAGGTGCAACTCAGAGGTTGCCTCATAAGAGGTTAGAATAAGTAAAAAATTTTCAGAGAAATTTAAGACTGATTAGGGACTTATAAAAACTAATGTTTCGGGCTCGGAGAGATAGCACAGTGGCGTTTGCCTTGCAAGCAGCCAATCCAGGACCAAAGGTGGTTGGTTCGAATCCTGGTGTCCCATATGGTCCCCTGTGCCTGCCAAGAGCTATTTCTGAGCAAACAGCCAGGAGTAACCCCTGAGCACTGCCGGATGTGGCCCAAAAACAAAAAAAAAAGAAAAAAGAAAGAAAGAAAAAGAAAGAAAGAAAGAAAGAAAGAAAGAAAGAAAGAAAGAAAGAAAGAAAGAAAGAAAGAAAGAAAGAAAGAAAGAAGGAAGGAAGGAAGGAAGGAAGGAAGGAAGGAAGGAAGGAAGGAAGGAAGGAAGGAAGGAAGGAAGGAAGGAAGGAAGGAAGGAAGGAAGGAAGGAAGGAAGGAAGGAAGGAAGGAAGGAAGGAAGGAAGGAAGGAAGGAAAGAAGAAAGAAAGAAAGAAAGAAAGAAAGAAAGAAAGAAAGAAAGAAAGAAAGAAAGAAAGAAAGAAAGAAAGAAAGAAAGAAAGAAAGAAAGAAAGAAAGAAAGAAAGAAAGAAAGAAAGAAAGAAAGAAAGAAAGAAAGAAAGAAAGAAAGAAAGAAAGAAAGAAAGAAAGAAAGAAAGAAAGAAAGAAAGAAAGAAAGAAAAACTAATGTTTCAAACTTCAAAGGAGAGTCAGAAGGACTTTAATAGCATGACCCCAATTTTTTCTGCATAAAATCACCTAGACTACTCATTTACTTTGGTAATTTAGATTCTCTAAGTCTAAACCATACTATAGAAACCCACATACTTAGACTTTCTAAAGGACTAGAGAAGAGATAGCACAAAATTTAAGCAAATTTCCTGAATGATTCCAACTCACATTAAAACTGAGAATCACAGAAGTATGAGTTAGCTTCTTTGTTTTCATTACTTTATTTAAACACCATGTTTACAAGGTTGTTCCAAATACAGTTGCTTTTTCACATTTACAAAGTCATTCATGATTGAGTTACAGTTATACAATGTATACCCTACAGTATACAATGTATACTTGTCCCTTCACAAGTGTGCTTTTCCTACACAAATGTTCCCAGTTTCCCTCCCGTCCTCCCCCTTACTTTCTCCTCTGCCTGCCTCTGTGGCAGATGATTTTCGAGCTCTCTTCCTTGTTTTTTTCCTTTTAGACACTGTGGTTTGCAGTATTGTTAATGAAGGAATATCTCCTTACAGTACCCAGTTTTATTGAGTTGAGTCTTTTTATAGAACTTTTACCTCAAGAGTAATTAACACTTCTATAGGAAATTTACTGTGTGTATTATCATTGTATTCTGTTGGATATATGATGTTTTTGAAAAAAATGGTTTAAGTACTACTCAGTTATATGCCTACTATTTACTCCCAAGGCAAGCCTGAAATCTAGATAAATTCTCTATAAATAGGGAGCTGGGGAATTTATTAAAGAATATCCTGATTGTGTCAAAAATAATAGTGCGGGGATTTGTCTTGATTGCAGCCAATCCAGGTTCAATCATTGACAAACCATATATTACCCTGAGCAATGCCAGGAATAATCCCTGAGCATCAACTGGGTATGGCTGCAGAAAACAAAAAAATATTAAAGAGTCCCCACCCACAGCTACATTCTTTCTGGCAGAAAAGTAGCCCATCTCCTCTATCATACTTCAAAAAGAAAATAAGAGCTGCAGAGTCTTCCCAGCTAGTCTGGAACAGGATGATACCTCTAAGGCCTTCTCAAAATGGGTAGGAGCAGAGGCTCGTTTTTGCATGAGCCACAGCAGCCCACAGCAACACCCAAGATCTGCTGACAGAAATCATCTAGCTCTACAACTTATAATTGTGAAACTACCAACCCACCAAATTTGTTTTAGATCGCTAGATTCTGGACATTTCTGCCACAAATGACTCTGCAACACCTCAAAATCTCATAGTACTGTCAACCCAGTGGTTTCTCAGGAAATCTGATGAGAAAATTTCACATAAATCTAAGCTCAGTGAGCCTAAACAGTAACATAGAAGACTCAACTATCACCAATCGCTGCCCAGGAAATCCTTAGACATTAACTTTAGTAACACCATAAAGAGATATAACAAATAATTTCAAATTGACTCTTATTGATCTGTTATTATAAGATTTTTACTTGTGTGCTGTAACAGGCAATATAAAGTAATTTATTTAAGCCTGCAAGGGGGCAGACTAGGGTGGTGGGTGAGAAATAGAGAACACTGATTAAGGGAAGTTCCCACTAATGGTGGGAATGGTGGCAAAATATTTAATACCAGAAATGAACAACTTGGTAAATATGGTGCTATTATAAAAATATTTTAATATTTTTTAAAAAGGTATTCTAATGGACACTTTATTTTCATTCTCCATTCTACACATATTAGAGAGAGAAAGAGAGAGAAGTGTGAAGCATTAAAACTCTAAATTCTCCCTTAGTTGTAGGGTTGACAGAAGAACAGAAACTTTGGGCTTGTCCTTTTTCCCTCAGATTCTTGACCTCAATTCTGTGACATGTGAAAATGTTCTAATATTCTATCTGTAAAGAACTACCCCCTAAGACTCATGATTTGACAAATAACAATCTTATCTCTAAGGCACAGTTGAATGGGTTCAGATGGATGTTCCTGTTATTGCTCATAAAGCATCAGTCATGTAGTAGCTGGATCTGGACATACATGAATGTTCATGAGGCAGGTGTGTAGAATGACTCACTCCTTTGGCTAGAAATTGGTGCTAAGTTTTGGCTTGGGGCTGAAAAACTAAAACAATTCCAAACACCTGCAGATAACCTTTATTCAGAGCTTTGGTTGGAATATGGAGGTTATTATTCACAGAAAGACTAATCAAAAGGCAAATATTGTAGGCAAATATTTATAGCCTGAAAATGTTTTAGACTAGAGGCAAATAGCTGTTAGACAAAAAAATGGAGAACTTCTCAGAAGTTCTGGACAACCCTTTAGAGTTCATGCTATTTGCCAAACAAATTACCTACCCAGGCCAAGATCCAAGAAAAGTCACTTGTTCAAGAAGGTCATTCATTCAAGATGACAGGGAGGTGAGTGCTAAAAAAAAAAAAAAGCAGCCATCTTCCATAGTTTCTTAAATGCAGTAAAAAATATTGCTTTAATTTTTCTACCCGAGGGACTTAGATGGGTATTTGGGGTATCTGGGATTCTGAGTATTGGCTGAGACAGGCTCAGCAGATGGAACAGAAAGTAGCAGAGAAATTCTGAAAAGTCAGTCTAGACTCCGCATAATTATATCTCCCTGCAGTTTTTGTGATTCACTGTTCCTTGGAAGAGCACAATAGAAAGAGCAGAGGCTGGGAGTATCCACTATCTATTAGAAGAGCCCAAGAGTGTGGTACACAAACCACATGACAGAGGAGACACATACCACAACCGTTTACACTCTTACATACACTCTTACATCATGCTGATCTAAAGATGAACACCAATTGGTTTCTAACAATCCTTTCCCTTTATGCCTCTATCATTACTCATAACACATGTGAACGTGTAGGGGGAAAGAGACTAATAAGAGATGACTAAGAGAGAAAAAAATAGACCATCCTTTATCTTCTACCAGCATCCTTAAACTCTGGCAAATGATACATAAAGGACAGTGATTCGTGAATGCGACTTGAACAATTATTCCACATGAGACTGAGAACTTAAAAACCATTTTATAATATACTCAGGCCACCTTTGCTATAACTGAAATAATCATCAGATAATTTCCTCAGATAACATATTTCAAAATACCTTGATGGTGTTTTATACTTTCTCATCCTTTTTCTATAGCCTGCAAACCTAACTCCCAAAGATAGGGGCAAAAGGTTATGAACTTTTAAAGTCATGATAATTAGCTAATACTTTATCCATTCCATGTATGTATATTAGTAAAAGGCTCTACTTCTCAAGTAAACTTTGAATATGTAAATGGTACTTAAAGTATAACATTTATAAGTTATAATAATGAGAGAACTGATTTACACAACTAAGTTGGGGGAAGGGAGTGATAAGAAGAATGGGTGTGGGGTACTTGAAAGAGGGAGATGGGTACACAGAATGATTACTGTGGTGTTGGGGTTATGCAACTGAGAAATAATTATTAATAGTATTGTAATCTAGAGAATCTCAATTAAAAAATAAATGTTTTAAAAATTAAAAATTAGACCTAATATTCTTCAGAGGTAATTCTGGTGGGGGGAATAATTGTGTAAAATACAGTATTTCAGCTACCTATTCCATAAATAGAGCTTTATTTATAAATGTCACTTATAAATGTTGGCACTAGCTATTAGTTTATAAAATCTTTAAGGGCATAAACCACTTTTGACTATCTCTAGCACCCAATACAATATCACATGCAATAAAGGTAAAGCATAAATATTTATTGAATAAATGATTCAGCTGAGTTCATGAGTCAAATGAGTATATCACTCAACTCCAGAGGTAGACTTAGAGACTATTTAATCCAACCATGATCTTCCAATTATGACTCTGAGCTCACAGCACTAAATTTTAATTATGATCACATGGTGGCACAGAGAAGACTTAATCATTTTAAAGCAGGGCTCTAGTTTCTGGTCAGAAATTTTCCTATATATATTCTTTTTCTCCACATTGTGATATACAAGGAGATATGGAATTAATAAAGTGGGTTGAATTATGTTATATATCTAACTAATATCAACAATATTTTATTACTTTTTCTCTCCTTTAATTAAATTTAGAAGAAAGAATTTATAAGTAGTACATAATTTCAACAAAATCTTAACCATTATAGAAGAAAATGAGAACTGTAAGAATACTTTTCTATTCTAATGTTAAAATAAGAATACAAAAATGCCAAAAAAATAATATCCTTCATGTAAAACATATTAACTCATTCATTCAACAATTAATTATGGAGCACTTACTATGTGACAGAAACTAGTCTATATACCAAAGCCAGTCATGACTGTTTTATTTTTAAGTAGTTTCTAGTTGGACCAGGAGAAATAAATTATAAGTTCTGAGAGTGATGAGTAGTTTTAAATATATAAACACAAATCTGGAATACAGAATAACTTCTGGGAATCTCCTTTGGAAAGGATGGTCACATAAACCTTTCTGAAGATGTGATAATTCGTGCTGGGATATAAATGAGTTTGCCAGGATGACTACTAAGTAAATGTTATTCCAGGAGGTCAAGAGAACAGAAAATGAAATGGTCAAGCAGCAAATTTGGAAGCAAGCAGAAAGAGATATCAAGGCAGAAAAAAATAAAAATTAAAATAGTAAATTTAAATGTTTTACATGTGACAGTACACTACTTTTTAGAAAACAAGTAATTCTGCATCTGAAATATTACATATAGGAATAAAGCTGAAAATGAGGTGAATAGGCATTGAAAATCTAGACTTTAACTTCTGATCATAGAAAGTAAAGGGACATTTTTAATTATATGGAGAGATATACAGAATAAATTTAAACACAAAGAAACTAGAGGAAGGAATTTAGATAAAACACATTGATTAGTAAGATGATGCATGCTATTATTAGGGGATAAAATTTGTACAACGACCCTGAAAAAAAGAGAAAATTAAAATACAGTACCAGGTTGGAATCATAATACATGTTTTATATATCACTGAACAGAAGAGGTGAGAAAGGGGTTCAGTCAGAAAATACTACATTCAATCTCAAAACAGGAAACAGCTGAAAAAGAACCAGGCAGCAACTTATGGAGGCACCATTCTATGAGTTGAGTTCAGATGAAGTCATATCTAAGAGGTAGAACTCTAGAAATTTGCCCGTAAGAGCTTTCTAAACAGTTATTAGTTGATTAGGCCTGGTTGAAGAAGAAAGTTGTGAAAATAAAAATTATAGCCAGCCGTGGGATGGATAAGGTACTGAAAAAAGAAGGAAGGGGACTGGAGCAATAGCACAGTATGTAGGGTATTTGCCTAGCACACAGTCATCCCAAATTCAATCCTCAGCATTCCGTATGGTCTTCAAGCACAACCAAGAGTAATTCCTAAGTGCAGAGCCAGAAGTAACCTCTGAGCTCTGTTGGATCTGGTCTCCAAACAAATAAACAACAAAACAACAAAAATAAAAATAGCAGGAGCTTTATAGAAAGAGAAAGTTAAGAAAAAGAAGGGAGGATAGACAAATACAAAAGAATTTTAAGGAGAACCCATGGAGGGCACCAATTAGTATTACAAAGTGAAAAAATGGGAAATCAAGGGGCCAGAGCTCTAGAACAGTGGGTAAGACCCTCATTTCTGATGTAAGTCTTTACTATTATATTTTTTCCTTATTTACAATCCTATTATAGAAGTTACAAATTTTTACTTGATTTTGTATTTTTTGTATATAAGCTGTAAGTAAATTTTTATACTTAATCCAAGCATAGAAAATAGAGATGGCTCTGAAAGTATGTTTATACAAAGTAGAAAATAGACAAACAAGATGAGGGAACCAAAAAATATCTTTATTTTAAGTCCAGTCCAGCATGGGATTGGAAAGATAGACTGCCTGGAGTGTGTGCGATTCATTTTTTTTGTTTTGTTTTGTTTCGAGGCTACACTCAGCAATACTCAAAGGTTACTGTGACTCTGCAGTCAAGAATCACTCCTGGTGGTACTCAGAGGACAGTATAAGATTCTCGAGTTCAAACCTGGTCAGCCACATGCAAAGCCAATGCCCTATCCTCTGTATAATCGCTCTGGTACCTACGTGCAATTTTTTTTGTTTTGTTTTGTTTTGTTTTGTTTTGGGGCCACACATAGTGGTTCCTAGGTCATACTCCTGGCTCTGCACTCAGGAATTACTCCTGCCTGTGATCAAACCTAGGTAGGAAGCGTGCAAGGCAAGTGCACAACTCACTATACTATTGCTCTGGGTGCAATTCTTAAGTTTTAAAAGTCCTAGTATTTGGGCTCAGTTGTGATGTACAAACTTTGCATGCATAATTCTGTGCCTAATTCTGCCAAAATAAATTGAAATAAATAAACTAATTAAAGTGTCAGTGCTTGACCACAAGCAAAACTTTTTTCTTCTTTTCTGGATCAGAATTCTTTTATTCACTTTGGCACAATTCATGTATTATTATTATTATTATTATTATTATTATTATTATAGCATTCTGATTAGAATTTACTCAGTACACAATAATAATGAATAATCCCACTGATTTTCTACTTTTTGTTATTTTTGTTTTTGGCCATATCTGGCAATACTCAGAAGTTACTCCTGACTGCAATCAGAAATCACTCCTGATAGAGGACTATCTAGGGTGCTGGGTATTGAACCCAGAATATCCACATGCAAGGCAAGGGTCTTGCCCACTGTACTATTTCTCCAGCTATACTTGAAATATTTTTAAAAACATTTTTAAAATTAAATTACCTTGTAATACAGCGTTAAAAATTATTTACAGTTCAGTCTGGACATACAGTGTTTTAACACCTGCCCCTTCACACTTTTCTCTCTCTTTTTCCTTTTAGACACAGTGGTTTACAATATTGTTGCTGAAGGTACTATAGGAGCCTCTACTTTGTTTTTTATGGTACATTTTTTGGACCACATCCGGCAGTGCTCAAGGGTTACCCCTGCATCTGCAATCAGAAATCACTCCTGGCTAGGGGGACCATATAGAATGCTGAGGGAATCAAACCCATGTCTGTACTGGGTCAGCTACATGCAAAACAAATGACCTACCACTGTGCAACCACTCTGGCCCCTTTTATGGTACTTTTAATATTCTTGACGCTCACATTTTGGTCAAATGGTTCACAAAGAGAGTTTTCTTTTGATCTAGGCAGGCTCAGAAATCCCTCCTGGACCACATAGGATTCTGAGAATCGAACCTGAGTAAGCTACATGCAAGACAGTGATTTGCAATACTGTTACTGAAGGTACTATAGGGGCCTACTGCTTTTTGAATCCTACTGCTTTTGAACTTAACCATAATAGGAAATCTATGAAAATAGTGACTTAGAAGCAAAACTATAAAAAATATCTGCTAAAGTAAATTTAATCAGGGACTTTAGGGAGAAAAATAAAATAGCAGTTTACTATAGTTGGCGAACATTGAACCAAACCCAACTGACACACATGTTTTATGTATACAAATTGAAATAGAAATGGAAGAAAAGTGTTATTTAACTCCTAATAATTGTCACTGAGTGATTTTTAATTGCAAGTTATAAGTCTAATCAAAATTAAAGGTTATCAGGATAATAGATCTCATTTGGGGCTATGTAATATAATTACCAAATTGATATAATAATTTTACTAAGAACATCATCTTAAAGGTCAGACCAGGGTCTTTCAAACACATCATTTTCCTTGGACTTTCTCTTAGCATCAATCACATCTGAGGTTCTCTGCTAATGTCATTATAGGGAAATAGAAACTCATCTGCCATGATGCTAACATGCCATTGATTTGCAAAAGAGATAAATCTCATAGGAATTTGAAGGAGATGGGTAGGTGGGAATGGGAAGAAAAACATATCAAAATGTCAAAATTAAGTAAGACAACTTGTTCACATTCCAGTGGTCCACATCAAGCCACATCATACCTGTGTCATAAATTTTCCTTTAACTTAAGAATAAAAAATTAAGTTACCACATTTCTGCTATTTAAGATATTTGAATTAGATTTGAATAACTCAGGGTACTGCACTGCATATTTTTCCTATTAAGCTAAATCTTTTTTATTAAATTTTTGGCCCCTGGTATTGTAAAATTTAAGTAGTGCTTTCTGTTTGTTACAGATACATTAAGATGATGTTATGCAATTATTACAGAAAATTTTTATAATCTTCTGAACAGGTATTTCTTTATTTTCAAAACCGTGGTTTTTATTTGAGTATTTAAATTCTCTTTGGGAGAGCAGTCGTCATTAGCCTAAGTCAATATTGAACATACATTTCCCTAAAATATATATATTGGTCTTATCAATACCCTAAATTGAGAATGACAAACCAGAAAAACAGAAATAACTTGATTATATATATTAGATATTTATTTATATAGATTTTGCTTTGAATCACATCCAACTTTAATCCAGGTTTTTTGCTGACACTTTAGGCATCACTCTTAGCAGACTCTGGGTGCAATATGTGGTGCCAGAGATGGAACACACCCAGGTCAACTGTATGCAAGGCAAACATCCTACTTGCTCTACTATCTTTCAGGTTTTAAAAACCTGAATTTTAAATGCTTCTACTGAGATATTGGTTACTGTTTCTAAAGTATAATTTACCTCTTGAGTCACTACAAGAAGAAGAAAATAAATGCATCTCCTTCCATCCCACCCTACCCCCACCTGTACTCTAGATAGGCTTTCCAGTTTCCTCATTCATTCACATGATTATGGTAGTTCTCAGTGTAGTTATTTCTCTAACTACACTCACCACTTTTTGTGGTGAGCTTCATGAAGTGAGCTGGAAGTTCCAGCTCTCCTCTCATTGTCTCTGAGGATTGTTGCAAAAATGACTTTTATTTTTCTTAAAACCCATAGATGAGTGAGATTATTCTGCGTCTCTCTCTCTCTCTCCCTCTGACTTATTTCAATCAGCATGATAGATTCCATGTACATCCATGTATAGGAATATTTCTTGACTTCATCTCTCTTGACAGCTACATAATATTTCATTGTGGATATGTACCACAGTTTCTTTAGCCATAAATCTATTGAAGGGCATCTTGGTTGTTTCCAGAGCCTGGCTATTGTGAATAGTGCTGCAATAAGTATAGATGTGAGGAGGGGTTTTTTTGTATTGTATTCTTGTGTTCCTAGGGTAAATCCCTAGGAGTGGAATAGCTGGGTCGAATGGGAGCTAAATTTCCAGTTTTTGGAGACATCTCCATATCGCTTTCCATAGAGGTTGGACTAGACAGCATTCCTACCAACAGTGGATAAGAGTTCCTTTCTCTCCACATCCCCACCAGCACTGACTGTTCTCATTCTTTGTGATGTGTGCCAATCTCTGTGGTGTGAGATGGTATCTCATCGTTATTTTGATTTGCATCTCCCTGATGTTTAGTAGCATAAAGTTTCTCAAAGTTGTCTCTGATTACCCTTTGGATCTCTGCAATATCTGTTGTGACCTCCCCCTTTTCATTTCTAATATGGGTTATCGGGTTTCTCTCTTTCTTTGTGAGTTTTGCCAATGGTCAATCAATCTTGTATATTTTTTCAAAGAACCAACTTCTGCTTTCATTGATCTTTCAGATTGTTTTTTGGTTTTCAACTTCATTGATTTCTGCTTTTAGTTTTGTTATTTCCTCCTGTCTGCCTATTTTTGTTCCTTTTGTTGGTCATTTTCTAATTGTATGAGCTGCGTTAAGTTATTCAGGTATGCCCCCTTTTCCTTCCTGATGTATGCTTGTAAAGCTATAAATTTTCCTCTCAGGACCGCTTTTGCTGTGTCCCATAGATTCTGGCAGTTTGTGTCTTCATTGTCATTTGTTTCCAGGAAAGTTTTGATTTCCTCTTTGATTTCATCTCGGACCAACTGGTTGTTCAGTAATTTCCAATTGTTAAAGTTTTTCTTCTGTGTGCCTTTGTAGTTCACATCTAATTTCAGAGCCTTGTTGTCAGCAAAGATAGCCTGCAAGATTTCTATCCTCTTGATTTTATGAAGGTATGTTTTATGTGTCAGCATGTAGTCTATCCTGGAGAATGACCCATGTACATTGGAGAAGAATGTGTATTCAGGTTTTTGGGGATGGAGTGTCCTATATATATCTACTAGACCTCTTTCTTCCATTACTCTTTTAGGGCTAGTATGTTTTGTTGGGTTTCAGTCTGGTTGACCTATCAATTGTTGACAGGGCCGTGTTGAGGTCTCCCACAATTATTGTGTTAATATTGATGTCTTCTTTCAGATTTGCCAGTAATTGTATTAGATAATTTGCTGGTCTCTCATTGGTGCATATATGTTTAATAATCTGATTTCTTCCTATTGCACATATCCCTTGATTAGTACATAGTGTCCATCTTTGTCCCTTACAACTTTTTTTGAGTATAAAGTTGGTTGTCATCAGATATTAATATGGCCACCTGAGCTTTTTAAGGGTGTTGTTTGATTGGATGATTTTTCTCCAGCCTTTGATTTTGAGTCTATGTTCGTTCTGACTATTCAGGTGTGTTTCTTGTAGGCAGCAGAAGGTTGGATTAATTTTTTGACCCATTTTGCCACTCTGTGTCTTTTAATTGGTGAATTTAGTCCAGAAGTCTTCAAACTACATCCGGCAGACCATATATTATATTTATTCCCATTTTATTTCTTCACTTCTAAATAAGATATATGCAGTGTGCATAAAAATTTGTTCATAATTTTTTTGTTTTTACTATAATCTGGCCCTCCAACAGTCTGAAGGGCAGTGAACTGGCCCCCTGTTTAAAAAGTTTGAGGACCCCTTTTTAGTCCATTGACTTTGAGGGAGATGATTGTCATAGGATTTAATGTCATCTTTGTAGATAAGTTTGCTGTATTTGTTGGTCTCTCTTGTATTAAAGTAGATCTTTCAGTTTTTCCTTTAAGGCTGGTTTTTCATCTGTGAAGTTTCTGATCTGTTGTTAACCCATGAAGCTATGTATCCTTCCTTCAAACCTGAACATGAGTCGATCTGGGTGCAGTATTCTCAGTGAGGCATCCATTTCATTCAGTCTTGTCACAATATCCCACCACTGTCTTCTGGCCTTGAGAGTTTCTTGTGACATGTCTGCTGTAAGTCTTAGGGATGCTCCTTTGAATGTAATTTCCCTTTTTGAATTTGCTGCTTTCAGTATTCTATCTTTATCTGTGAGATTTGTTATTGTAACAAGGATGTGTGTTGGGGTGTTTTTCTTTGGGTCTCTTTTAGCTGGTACTCTTTGGGCATGCAGGATTTGATTGCATGTAGTCTTTAACTCTGGGATTATTTCTTTGATTATGTCTTTGAAAGTTGATTCTTCCTAGAGATCTCCTACCTGGGCCCCTTGTACTCCAATGATTCTTATATTGTTTCTGTTGAATTTATCAAAGACTTCTATTTTCATCAGTTCACATTCCTTGAGTACTTTTTCTATTGTCTGATCGTTTGTCTTAAGGTTCTTTTCCAATTTCTTTTGCTGTGTTGAGTTTTTCTGCATCTCATCTTCCAACACTCTGATTCTGTCCTCAGCTGCTGTTACCCTGCTGGAGAGGCCATCCACTGACTTTTTAGTTGAGCTACCATGTTTTTCATATCTGTTATTTCAGTTTGGAGTTTTCTGATTTCTGTATTTGTGTTCTGTTCAGACAGATCAATGCTTTCTTTGAGTTCTACAAACATCTTGCTATTTTAAGTTTCTTATCCAAGAGGTTAATCAAATGGTTGGAATTATTTAGGTCATTCGAGCTATAGTATTCATTCTCTATGCATGGTGTTTGCCAGCGAGGTTTCCCCATAATCACACTTGTAGTGTGATTTCTTTTCTGCATGTTGTGGTGGGGTTCATTGGTTAGAAAGAGTGCACGGCCATGAAGCAGAGCAGCTGTGCTCTTCTGGAGCCCCTGGGAGAGCTATTTTTCTGGGCCCGAATTTTCGGCCCACTCCCAACAGGTTCAGGAGACAGGACAGTCGGGAACTACTGGTCAGTTGGAATTTTCTGTCCTAGACCATCAAGTTTCTTAAGGAATATAATACCAACTAATCTAAATTCTTAGAAATAGCAAAGTGTAGTAAATGAACATCTACCCTTTTCTGAATGAAACAGTGGACTAGAGGTGATATGCAGACAGTGATGGAAGGTCCTGGGAACTTTGTTGTTGGTTGTGTTGGTGTAGGGAAGCAGGGGTGGGGGGTTTACAATAATATTCAAAATTACTATAAACAATAAAAGTTTGATATAATCATATTATTTAAACTTTTTAAAATCTTTACCCATTTGGGGGCTAAATTTTTTATTTACCCTCATATCTCAAAGAAATCTCTATGGAATCCACACTAATGTGCTCTTTGTGGAAAGAAGAAACACACTGCACATTCAGCTTAACTGAAATCTAAAGGCAGTTGGGCCATTTTCCTGAAAACAGAAGTTAGTGAAAGAATTTTAGCCTTTCTCTTGCTTTCTATACATCTTATAATCAGACATTAATTACATTGTGTCTATATAAGCAAGGACAGCTAGCATTTCCCAAATTATAACAATTTACTTCCTCTTATTCATCAAAATAAAAACTAAATTTTTAATATGGTGTTATAGGAAGTCATGAAAGGGTATGTTTGACATATTAGGTTAAGTGAGTATTTGGACAAATGGTTTCTCTTTTATAATATCCTCTATAAATAATATTATATATACTTATTCTCTTAAGATATATATAATTCTTAAAAAAATTTCCAAATGATGACAAACCTTACCACTCAATGGAAGAATTAGCAAATAGTTAAAAAAAATCTTTGCACACATGCATTAAAAAACTGTCTCACAAAGTCCTTCTGTAATTATCTTCAGCATTTTCTTTCTCTGCTTGATTATTCACATTTTAAAAGAAAGAGACTGAAGGTTAATCTCCAAACTCAATTGTCTTTGTTAGTAGTAGAAGAAATAGAAAGACTAGAAATCATTGAAGTAGGGCCAGAGCGATAGCATAGTGGTAGGGGATTTACCTTGCACACAGCTGACCCAGGATGAACCGTGGTTCAATCCCCCAGCATCCCATATGGTCCCCCAAGACAAGAGCAATTTCTGAGCACATAGCCAGATGTAACCCCTAAGCATCACAGGGTGGGGCAAGAAGAAAAGAAAAAAGAAAGGAAGGGAGGGAGGGAGGGATGGAGGAAGGAAGGGAGGGAGGAAGGAAGGAAGGAAGGAAGGAAGGAAGGAAGGAAGGAAGGAAGGAAGGAAGGAAGGAAGGAAGGAAAAATGAAAGGAAAAAGGAAGGAAGGGAGGGAGAAAATGAGGGAGAGAGGAAGTGAGGGAGGGAGGAAAGGAGCGAGTGAGGAAGGAAGGCAGAGAGGGAGGAAGGGAGGGAGGGAGGGAGGAAGGGAGGGAGGGAGGATGGGAGGGAAGGAGGATGGGTTGGAGGGAGTGTGGAAGGAAGGAAGAGAAGAATAAAGGGAGGAAGGAAAAAGAGAAGAAAGAAAGAAAGAAAAAGAAAGAAAGAAAGAAAGAAAGAAAGAAAGAAAGAAAGAAAGAAAGAAAGAAAGAAAGAAAGAAAGAAAGAAAGAAAGAAAGAAAGAAAGAAAGAAAGAAAGAAAGAAAGAAAGAAAGAAAGAAAGAAAGAAAGAAAGAAAGAAAGAAAGAAAGAAAGAAAGAAAGAAAGAAAGAAAGAAAGAAAGAAAGAAAGAAAGAAAGAAAGAAAGAAAGAATTGGTTAAGAGGAATCAATTATATTATGGTAGAGAGAAAAACACTTTTGGTAAAAATAATGCAGTATAAAATTATAGAATTATAATGTCAGTGAGTAAGAAATGGCTGATTGTGGGGACTGCCAGGTGAAGTGCTGATTGCTTCACCTGTGGAGTCTCCGCCCTGCTGTTCTTCTTCTGAGGAAACTGAAGACCTGAAGGGAGCCCTGTCCTGGGCTTCTCTGTCTTTCCTGAATCCTTGAAGCTCTCCTCAGAGCCCTGGGAAATGAAGCCCAAAAAACTGCGTTTTGAAGCTACCCAGTGAGCAAGTGAGTGAGTAAGAAATGGGTGACTGTGGGGACTGCCAGGTGAAGTGCTGATTGCTTCACCTGTGAAATCTCCACCCTGCTGAACTTCTTCTGAGAAAACTAAGGACCTGAAGAAAACCCTGTCCTGTGCTTTTCTGTCTTTTCTGAATTCCTGAAGCTCTCCTCAGAGCGCTGGGAAGTGAACCCCAAAAATACTGCTTTCTGAAGCTACCCAGCGAGCAAGTGAGTGAGTAAGAAATGGCTGACTGTGGGGACTGCCAGGTGGAGTGCTGATTGCTCTACCTGTGGAGTCTCCACCCTGCTGTGCTTCTGAGGAAACTGAGGACCTGAAGGGATCCCTGTCCTGTGCTTCTCTGTCTTTTCTGAATCCTTGAAGCTCTCCTAAGAGTGCTGGGAAGTGAACCCAAAAAAAACTGCATTCTGAAGCTACATGTGAGTGGGTAAGAAATGGCTGACTTTATAAGCCCAGAAAGGGGAAGCTGCTGAACTCTGCTGGAACTCAGATGCAAGCACCGCTATCTGCCTGTCTTCTGTGCTGTGCTCCATTATTGGCCTGATTTCATCCTGTGTGTGGCTCATCTGTGGATGGCTTGCCTTCCCCGGAGGCTTCCCTGGAGGTGAGTTTACAAGCCCAGAAAGGGTGAAGCCAAAGGAGCACAGCTGCTCTGCTTCGCTTCCCGGCCATGCACATCATTTAGCCAATGAATACAACCAAAACACATAGAAAAACCCATAATACAAGTATGACAATGGGGAAACAATGCAGGCCAGCGCCAGACATAGAGAATGACGATGGCAACTCTGATGACTTGAACATGACCAACCAACTAGTCAGTCTCTCAGATAAGGAGTTTAGAGTCACAATATGGAATATGTTCAAAGAACTCAAGAAAGTATAGAAGAAAACACTAATAAGAATCAAGAGAATATGAAGAATAAAATCAGAAAACTCAAAACTCAAATCCCAGGTCAAATAACGGGTCTGAAAAAATCAGTAGATGAATCGAAGAAAACATGGTTGAGTTTTCCCATGGGTTAACAGCAGCTGAGGATAGAATTAGTACACTGGAAGATGAGATGAATAACAACTCCATACAGCAGAAGAAATTGGAAAAAAGCCTTAAAGCAAATGATCAAACAATGGAAAAATTACTCAAAGAATGGGAACAGATGAAAATAGAAGTCTATGATAAGCTCAACAGAAACAATTTAAGAATCATTGGAGTCCCAGAGACCCAGGAAGAAAATCTCCAGGAAAAATCAATGGTCAAGAACAACATTAAAGAGAAACTACCAGAGCTAATGAATACATGTGATCAAATCCTGCATGCCTGAAGAATACCAACTGAAAGAGACCCTAGAAAAAACACCCCAAGACACATCCTAGTCACAATGATGAATCCCACAGATAGAGACAAAATTCTGAAAGCAGCAAGATCAAAAAGAAAAATTACATTTAAGTGAACATTCTTGAGATTTAATGCAGAGCTGTCACCAAAAACACTCAAGGCCAGAAGGCAGTGGTGGGACATAGTGACAAAACTCAATGAAATAAATGCTTTGCCTAGAATACTGCACCCAGCAAAATTCACTTTTAAGTTTGAAGGAAAAATACATGGTTTCACAGAAAACAACAGTTCAGAAACTTTTCAGACTCAAAACCATTCTTAAAAGAAAAACTGAACGGCCTACATTAAGACAAGACTGATCAACAGACACACCAAACTTCGATATAAAGATGGCACTAACTCCCAGAACAATTCTTTCTCTCAATATCAATGTACTAAGTGCACCTGTTAAGAGACACAGAGTGGTTAAATGGATCAAAAAACTCAATCCAACCTCCTGCTTCCTACAAGAAACACACCTGTATAGTCAGAACAAATATAGACTCAAAATAAAAGGCTAGAGAAAAATCATCCAAGCAAACACCCAAAAAAAGCTGGAGTGGCCATACTAATATCAAATGATGCAAACTTTATACTTAGGAAAGTTGTAAGGGACAAAGATGGACATTTTGTATCAATCACGGGATATGTACAGCAGGAAGAAATCACCCTCCTAAACATATAAGCACCAAATGAGGGGCCAGCAAAATATTTAATACAATTGTTAACAAATCTGTAAAATAATATCAATAACAACACAACAATTGTGGGAGACCTCAACACGGCATTGTCAAGACTTGACAGTTCAACCAGACTGAAACCCAACAAGAATATACTAGACCTCAAAAGAAAAATGGAAGAAAGAGCCCTAGTAGATATATAGAGGACATTCCACCCCCAGAAGCCCAGATACACATTTTCTCTAATGTACATGGGACATTCTCTAGGATAGACTACATGCTAGCACATAAAACATACATCCATAATATCAAGATGATAGAAATTTTGCAGGCTACCTTCACTGACCACAAGGCCCTGAAATTATATGTAAACTACAAAGGGACACAGAAGAAAAAATTTAATACCTGGAAGTTAAACAGCGTAATACTGAATAACCAATGGGTCTGAGATGAAATCAAAGAGGAAATCAAAACCTTCCTGAAAACAAATGACAATGGAGGCACAAATTATCAGAACCTATGGGACAAAGCAAAAGCAGTATTGAGAGGAAAATTTATAGTTTTGCAATCACACATAAGGAAAGAAGAAGGGGCATACCTGAATAGCTTAATGACGCAGCTCATAGAATTAGAAAGTACTCAACAAAAGGACCCAAAAATAGGGAGACAGAAGGAAATAACAAAGCTGAGAGCAGAAATCAATAAAGTAGAACCTGAAAAACAATCCAAAAGATCAACGAAAGCAGAAGTTGGTTCTTTGAAAAAATAAACAAGATTGATAGACCACTGGCAAAACTAACAAAAAAAAAAGAGAGAGAGAAACTTGATAACTTACATTAGGAATGAAAAAGGAAAGATCACTACTGATATGGTAGAGATCCAAAGGGTAATCAGAATGTACTTTGAAAAACTCTATGCCACTAGGATAAATTTTTGGATTCTTATAATCTTACACAGTTGAATGAAGAGGATATAGCATATCTAAACACACCCATCACTATTGAAGAAATTAAGACAGTAATCAAATGTCTCTCAGAAACAAAAGTCCAGGCCCAGAAGGATTTACTAATGAATTCTTTCAAAACTTTCAAGACAAAATTCTAACAATCCTGGCAAGACTCTTTCATGAAATCAAAAAAACAGGAACACTTTCAAATATCTTTTATGAAGCCAACATCACCTTGATAACTAAACCAGACAAAGATTCTACAAAAAAAGAAAATTACAGACCAAAATCGCTGATGAATACAGATGTAAAGATTCTCAACAAAATCCTGGCAAATAGGATTCAATGCCTCATTAAGAAAATCATTCAATACGATCAAGTAGGTTTCATCCGAGGAAAGCAAGGCTGGTTTAACATCCGTACGTCTATCAACATAATATACAACATGAACAACAAGAAAAATAAAAATTACATAATCATATCAATAGACACAGAGAAAGCATTTGATAAGGTCCAACAACCATTCTAGATCAAAACTCTCAGCAAGATGGGAATGGAAGGAACCTTTCTCAATATAGTTAAGGCCATCTACCACAAGCCAGAGGCAAATATTGTCCTCAATGGAAAACACTGAAAGCCTTTCCTCTAAATTCTGGCACAAGACAAGGCTGTCCTCTCTCACCACTCTTATTCAACATAGCACTGGAAGTACTCGCTATAGCAATTAGGCAAGAAAAAGATATCAAGGGAATCCAGATAGGAAAGGAAGAAATCAAGCTTTGCTGTTTGCAGATGACATGATACTCTACCTAGAAAACCCTAAAGTCTCTACGAAAAAGCTTCTAGAAACAATAGACTCATATAACAAGGTGGCAGGCTACAAAGTTAACACACAAAAATCAATGGCCTTTCTATACACCAGTAGTAATAAGGAAGAAATAGATATTAAGAAAAAAACCACATCCACAATAGTGCCACACAAACTCAAATATCTTGGAATCAACTTGACTAAAAATGTGAAGGACCTATACAAAGAAAACTATAAAAGTCTGCTCCAAGAAATAAGAGAGGACACACAGAAATGGAAGCACATACCTGCTCATGGATTGGCAGGATTAACTTCATTAAAATGGCAATACTCCCCAAAGCATTGTACAGATTTAATGTGAACCCTCTAAAGATAACCATGACATTCTTCATAGAAGTGGATCAGGCACTTTGAATTCATTTGGAACAATAAGCACTCAAGAATAGCTAAAGAAATCATTGGGGAAAAGAATATGAGAGGAATTACTTTCCCCATCTTTAAACTGTACTACAAAGCAATAGTTATCAAAACAGCATGGTATTGGAATAAAGACAGGCCCTCAGATCAGTGGATTAAGTTTTAATATTCAGAGATTGTTCCCCAGACATACAATCACCTAATTTTTGATAAAGGAGCAAGAAATCCTAAATGGAACAAAGAAAGCCTCTTCAACAAGTGGTGTTGGCACAACTGGATAGCCACTTGCAAAAAAAATTGAACTTAGACCCCCAGCTAACATCATTTATGAAGGTAAAATCCAAATGGATGAAAGACCTCGATATCAGACCCGAAAGCATAAGATACATAGAACAACACGTAGGTAAAATACTCCAGGACATTGAGACTAAAGGCATCTTCAAAGAGGAAACTGCACTCTCCAAGCAAGTGAAAGCAGAGATTAACAGATGGAAATATATTAAACTGAGAAGCTTCTGCACCTCTAAAGAAATAGTGCCCAGGATACAATAGCCCCTCACTGAATGGGAGAAACTATTCACCCAATACCCTTAAGATAAGGGGCTAATCTCCAAAATATGGAAGGCACTGACAGAAATTTACAAGAAAAAAAAACATCTAATCTTATCAAAATATGGGGAGAAGAAATGGACAGACTCTTTGACAAAGAAGAAATACAAATGGCCAAAAGACATATGAAAAAATGTTCCACATCACTAATCATCAGGGAGATGCAAATCAAAACAACTATGAGGTACCAACTTACACCACAGAGATTGGCACACATCACAAAGAATGAGAACAAGCAGTGTTGGCAGGGATGTGGTGAGACAGGAACTCTTATCCACTGCTGGTGGGAATGCCGTCTAGTTCAACCTTTATGGAATGCAATATGGAGATTCCTCTAAAAACTGGAAATCGAGCTCCCATATGACCCAGCTATGCCACTCCTAGGAATATACCCTAGGAACACAAAATTACAATACAAAAATCTCTTCCTTACATCTACATTCATTGCAGCACTATTTACCATAGCAAGACTCTGGAAGCAACCACGATGCCCTTCAACAGATGAATGGCTAAAGAAACTGTGGTATATATACACAATGGAATATTATGCAGCTGTCAGGAGAGATGAAGTCATGAAATTTTCCTATACATGTATGTACATGAAATTTATTTTGCTGAGTGAAATAATTCAGAGATAGAGAAAGATACAGAATGGTCTCACTCATCTATGGGTTTTAAAAAAATGAAAGACATTCTTGCAATAATAATTTTCAGACACAAAAGAGAAAAGAGCTGAAATTACAGCTCACCTCCTGAAGCTCACCACAAACAGGGATGAGTTTAGTTAGAGAAATACCTGCGTTTTGAATTATCCTAATAATGAAAATGTATGAGGGAAATAGAAAGCCTATCTAGAGTACAGGCGGGGTTGGGTTGGGAGGAGGGAGATTCGGGACATTGGTGGTGGGAATATTGCACTGGTGATGGGTGGTGTTCTTTACATGACTAAAACCCAAACACAATCATGTATGTAATAAAGTTGTTTCAATAAAAAAAGAAATCATGATGATAAATTATGTAATTCTGAACTAACTTATGACATACAGCTGATATTGTTAAATATGTTATATAATTAAAAAAAGAATTATAATGTCATACACCTGTTTTAGAATAACATTGCTTCAATTTAAAAAATGTAAAAAAAACCTTGCTTATAGTTAGTGCTCAACAAGTTTCATTTTATATTAATATTCATTTTTAGTGGCATGTATAGGTTATCATTTCCTGACCATTACTTTCCTAAGTTTAACAGTGTATTAAATTGTTTCCCACAAGATAGCCACAGGTTAAAAAATGAAATTAGAACTGTCACTCACACCATTCACAAAAGTAAATTCAAAGTGGATTAAAAAAATTGATATGGAACAAAACATCAGCAGAACTCTCCAAGTTTCTCTGCAATTAAAAAAAAGCAATCTTCTTGCCCAAATACTTACATACTTGCATATTACATAAACTTCCTAAATTTAAAAATAGCTGAAATGTTTAAATTTAACAAAATTCTGACGTCTGCTTAAGTAGTCTAAATATAAAGATACGCTAGAATGGTTTCATAGTCAAAAATTGGCAGCAAAATCTAAAAGAAGGGAAGGTTACGTATATGTAAATTAAATACAAATTGCTGAATAAATTTTGAATGATTACAAGTTAACTGATTTCTCAAAAAGACTGGATCACAGTTATATCTAAAGTATGTCATATTTGGCTGCTCAGAAAAATCAGTTTTCCTCTACTGCAAAGATCTAACCTATTGGTTCATAACTTAATGCACTTGACTAGGTGATAACACTGTGTAAACTGTAAATGTAGGGAAGAAATAAAATAAACCATACAAATCAGAATACTTGAGTTATAACTCTTCAAAATTTGTATGGTTAGTCTTTCACTTGGATGAAGCATACCTTAGTTTCATATTTGTACTGTAACTCATTTATACTTATGACATAATATCCAAATGGCTAACAGAAATACAAATCTTTTTGGGGGGGATTGGGTTTTGAGTCACACCCAGCAGTGCTCAAGGGCTACTCATGGCTCTATGCTCAGAAATCACCCCTGACAAGTACAGGGGACCATGGGTACCATATGGAATATCAGGATTTAAACCATCGTCCTTCTGCATGAAAGGCAAAAGCCTTACCTCCATGCTATCTCTTCAGCCCCAGAAATACTAATCTTAAAGGCTGTAATTTACCTAGCAAAGCAATGGTATTTCTTAACCATAAATGACATTATCTTCTAACAAGCTTGCTAGATATACTAGAATGAAAGAATGCCTTACTTTAGGGCTGTTGATTAGGTAACTGTAGTGTGGATTGATTAGAGGATAGATGTGGGGCAATCATAAAAATGAGGTTTTTTTAATGAATTCTTAAAATACTTACAATAATTTTGAATAAATCAGGACATGGTGTAAATATCTTCTAGAGGTTGAATCTTAACTAACTCAATAAGAGCATTGATTAGCTAACCTTAAAATAACAGGTCGATGTTCAAATCAGGCCAGCTTCATACACTCATTCTTTTCTTGATCAAGACGTAAATCAAGTCATTAAAGATTATGACTGCACCAATCCATGCAGCACAAAATGGCCATCTCAGAAGGAGAGGGTGATAAAGCCCCACCCTGCTGAAGTCATGCCTGCTTCCTCCATCACCCAGAATTATCGTTTCCCCATGGCATGCCTCATCACTGACCCTCTATGATTCCAGGCATGGACTCCAATCTGACCATGCTTCAGGTATACAAGTTGTTGGGCTTATATCACCAGGACTTTTTCTGGAGTGAGTTGGGAACCCTTCCCCATATCTCCCTTTTTTTTTTTTCAGGAAAGCCTAGCAACTGTAAATTCACCCACAAATGTCTTTGCTATGTTTGGGCCAGGCCTTCTTCCAGGAGCCCCTGCATCTATGTGCCCCTAAAATTCACAGTATGGTAAATTTGAATTTCTGGATAACTTCAATTGTTTGATGCTGTCATCTCTAAAGAAACACCCCCATTTTACAGACTGGACATATAATAAGAGCTTACTAAACCTTTGCCATTGTATTAATGACTTCATTGGTGATAAGAATTTTCACAAACGAGCTTGCTAGTCTGATTTTTCTTTTTCCTTTCTATCTCTTTTTCTCTCTTCTCTTTTATTTTATTTTTTCTTTCCATTTTTTAAAATAATTTTGCTTTCACTTATCTGAAAACAAAGGTATTGTGGTCAACTATGTGATGTATTTTATTTAAATAAATAAAATTAAAGTAACTACTTATGAGAAAAATATTAGAGTTTAGAGGCATATTATTCAAAACCAAACATCTTAAGATTGAGTCTCGTCTATAATTTAAGTGTTCTCCATGGGCTTTTAGAATTTTTTTTTAATTTATGTTACTAAAGAGCCAAGATTTATAAAGTTATTGATACTTAAGTTTTAGATATATAATGTTTGAGCTCCAATTCTACCCCGTGTCCATTTTCCTCCACCAGTGTTCCCAGGTTTCCTTCACCACTACACCCCCACTCCCAGATCTCCACCTTGACAAGCATATTTGCACATTCAGTTGCTATATTGACAAGCACTTTTGCACATTCAGTTGTTATAGTTTGGATCTCATGTTTTCAGTGTTTTTGAACCCCTGGTATGGCTACACAGATAGATTACTCCCCCGTATTATCAATGTACCTGAGATACCCGCTCCCCCATTTCTTTCCTTTCTCAATTTTCTCTCATGATTTCTGAATTTCTCTCTTTCTCTCTCCTCCCAACTCTCTGTAGGCATGCCCCCCTTTACTATTTGCGTTCACTCATGAACTTTTGATATTTCAAAAGATTAATTTTTTTCATCTTTGGAGGGAACATATAAATCTCTTTTCATTTTTCCCTTCACCTCTTGGAAAAAATGGGAAATAGGATATTTTTCTATTTGATAAGTCTCAAAATGACAACATGTCTTTCCGCTAAGAGTGAATAATTTAAAAATATATTATCAATATTCAATTTCCTTTTCATTGAAAATTTCAATTTATCAATTATCACCTTTCAAATGTGGCATGCAAAGGATGTGTGAACAATGATATGAAATCTGGTTCTCTGATTTTTATTTCCACTATGCCCTACATATCTCTTTAAAAACTTTAAGTTTGAATTCCATTTTTAAGATTTTCTTTAGAAAAGAAGGCCACAATCCAATAGTACTCTCTGACTCTTTACGCTGGAATCACTCCGGGTGAAACTTGGGAAACCATAGGGGGAGCAGAGGACGCAACCTACATCTTGCCTGCTGTACTATCTCTCCAACTCCATGAATTCATTTAAACACAGCATCACTGATTTGTCATGAATTCATAATGTAAAGAGCTTACTCAATTTAATAGAAACGAAAGTTGAGCATATTTCTACTTAGTATTTGTTCAGTTTGTTTTCAAACTCAGTATTACACTTTGTATTATTTATGTTAAATTGTATTTTGTAAAATTAAGATTTTTTTCCAACTCAATATGGGTCTCAATTATGACATGTAATGTATTAACTAAATTTCCAAAAATTATGTTAATTCAGTGTTTGCTAAGTACTTTAACAATGTTGAGTAGGCAAAATTTCACATTCTACATATAAATACCTCTAGACAATGTCATAAATAAGATTTTTATACCTTACTATCCAGAATTCAAAAATTCAACATCTTTCCTAGATTATCATCCTTACCACATTTATCCCTTTTTTCCACAAAATTATTTTATCGATAACATTACAAGCTGTTTAAATCCAAAACATTTTTCTTATTCAACAAAGAAACTTTATTAAGTAATAAAATTTTGGAAATTAAGAAGATCTTGATTTTATTTTATGTAAATGTTCACACAGAAGACATTTTTTGTTTCTCCAAAGGCTCCAAAATCTCTTTTAATCAGTTGAAAGAATTGTTGCAAAATTGATAAACAAGCCGATCAATCCAAAATTCAAACATGTTCAATTTGATTTAAATTTAGTATTTATTTAGTTATTGTTTCAGATCTTAATATATATATGTTTATATATAAACATATATAAACATTTATATGTTTATATATGTTTATTTATATTTGTTTTTATATTTATATATATTTATATTTTTATTATATTTATATGTAAACATTTATAATATATAAACATATATATTATATATTATAAACATATATAAACAGCGTTTTTCCATTTCTGTTTAACACCATGATCACTGACCAAGCCATTTCAAGAAGTTGGGAGATGTATTTTGTATTTAATGTGCATGAGGAAATACAGAAGTTTGTTTGAATAGAGGAATTTCTTCCATATTCTTATCCCCATATTTCAACATTATAATATAATGAAAAGTAAAAAGGATTTGTAACTTTTTGATACTCCTAACTAAATGGAAATCGGTACTGAAATTTCCCATCTGAACTCAGAGGATAATGTTATTCACTGTCCAGTTATTAAAGTTTTTATATCTGTCAAGGAAAGTGTACCTTCTCACCTTATTAATTAATGTCGCCTTGTTTATTTGATGTTTTTTCATATACAGATAAGTTTTAGAATTACTTATAAATTTAAGCATGTAAAATAGTGCTGAAATTTTTTTGAGATCCAAATAAAATCCAAACCAGCTTGAGGAAATTTGAAATATCAAAGAAATTTTTCTTTATTTAATATCAAATTAATTTTCTATTTTTTAACACTGTGTTGTATGTACTTTTCTGGATGAGCAGTTTTCACTCTTTAAAAATAAAATAGTTTTATTCCTAGATATGTGATATTTTATATTATTATAAATAGTAAATTTTAAACCATTATCTTCTATTGGAAAATTCATTCCTAGTATGTGAAGCATTGAGAAAGATAACAACAAACAACATACTGGTTTACTAAACTCTCTAATTTTCAAATTATTATTAAACTCTTGTATTTTCTACCTATAATTTAATATCAATGAATAATTAGTGCACTGAGAACTGATGCATAGAACTGGGCTTACTAAAGGCAGGAGCACTGGAGGTGGTTAAGAAAAGACATTCAGACAATAGTGAAAAAGAACAGACACTCTGGTGGTGAGTATGGTGTTGGAATATTAAGGACATAAAACTCTAAAATTAACAGCATTGTAAAGCACAGTTTATGAAATTTTATTTAAAATAGTTTTATTTATCATATATATATACTATAACTATTAAAATTTGGTTCTTTTATTTTTTCGATTTTAATTTTTATAATATATTTAAGCACCATGATTACAAACATGTTTGTAGTTGGATTTTAGTCATAAAAAAGAACACTCCCCTTCACCAGTGCAACCTTCCCACCACCAATGCTCCCTATCTCCCACTCCCCCTCTCTCTGCCTGTATTCTAGACAGGCATTCTACTTCTCTCACTCACTATTATTGTCATGATAGTTGTTAGTGTAGTTATTTCTCTAACTGCACTCACCACTCTTTGTGGTAAGCTTTATATCATGGACTTCATATCATAGAGCCCTCATCTCTATTGTCTCTGAGTATTATTACAATAATGTATCTTATTCTTCTTAAATCCCACAGCATAGTGAGACTATTCTGTGTCTGTCTCTTTCCCTCTGACTTATTTCACTCAGCATGATAGTTTCCATGTATAGGAAATTTTCATGAGTATCTCTCCTGACATACAATATTCCATTGTGTATATCTACCACAGTTTCTTTAGCCATTCATCTGTTGAAGGGTATCTTGGATGTTTAGAGTCTGTCTATTATAAATAGTGCTGCAATGAATATAGGTGTGCAAGAGGCATTTTTATATTGTGTTTTTGTGTTCTTAGGGTATATCCCTGGGAGTGGTATAGCTAGATCATATGGGAGCTCAATTTCCAGTATATTGAGGAATTTCCATGTTGTTTTTATTAATATTTATAAATAAATATTTTATTTATTGGGACCAATGTGGTCCCAGTTGCAAAGAAAAACCTCACTATATTATCTTTTGATGCAATTTGCTGTAAGATTGCTGGAAATACCCTTTTCTATATATAGAAACTTTCTTCTTTTTTTTTAAATATATATTTAATTTAAATACCTTGATTACATACATGATTGTGTTTGGGTTTCAGTCATGTAAAGAACACCACCCATCACCAGTGCAACATTCCCATCACCAATGTCCCAAATCTCCCTCCTCCCCACCCGACCCCCCGCCTGTACTCTAGACAGGCTTTCCATTTCCCTCATACATTCTCATTATTAGGACAGTTCAAAATGTAGTTATTTCTCTAACTAAACTCATCACTCTTTGTGGTGAGCTTCCTGAGGTGAGCTGTAAACTTTCTTCTTTTTTTTTTGGTTTTTGGTTTTTGGGCCACACCCGTTTGATGCTCAGGGGTTACTCCTGGCTATGCACTCAGAAATCGCCCCTGGCTTGGGGGAACCATATGGGACGCCTAGGGATCGAACCGTGGTCCTTCCTACGGTAGCGCTTGCAAGGCAGATACCTTACCTCTAGCGCCACCTTCCCGTAAACTTTCTTCTTAATTATATTAAAAATACATTTTAAGGAGCTCAAAGCAGTAGTACAACAGATTGGATGCTTGCCTTGCATATGGCTTGACCAGAGTTCAATCCTCTTAATCTCATATGGTCCCTTGAGCACCAAGAGTAATTCCTGAGTGAATAGTCATGTGCAGCTGTTTAAGTCAATCCTGTATAAACCCTCTGCTTCATATGGTACCCTGAGCACCTCCAAGGGTCACTCTTGAGCACAGAACCAGTTATAGACCCTGTGTACCAATCATCCCAAAAAAGATGTAGTAACCCCAAACTAGGTCCCCTTAATTTAAAAACAATCAGATTTCTTGCTTTCCCCCATCCCCGTACCTAGATTATAGATGTGAGAAAAACAGGGAAGAAAAAAAATAGGGGGAAAGAAAAATAAGAAGAAGCAGAACAGAGATAACAGGGATGTGGGCTGGTCCTGCAGACATTGTTGGTGGAGAAGTGTTTAAATATGAGTCACACAGAAAGTCAAAAACACAGAAAGCAAGAAATCCAGATGACAAGAGCCAACTTAAATGCATGCCTTTCAAAGAAGCAAACTAGGATTTGGAAGGGAAATGGAATATTGGTAGAGGGAAGTTGAGAAAATTGATGTATGCCTGACACTCAACTGCAAACAGCTTTGTAAAGTATGGTGCTTTGATCAAAACAAAATAAAGAAATGACATTTTTAAAACATAAATTTAAGGGGCCGGAGAGATAGCATGTAGGTAAGGCATTTGCCTTTCACGCAGAAGGTCATTGGTTCGAATCTCAGCATCCCATTTGGTCCCCCGAGCCTGCAAGGAGCAATTTCTGACCCTGGAGCCAGGAGTAATCCCTGAGCGCTGCCGGGTGTGACCCAAAAACCAAAAACCAAAACAAAAAATACAAAAATAAAACCTATAAATTAAAAAAAAAGATTTGAAAGAAGGAAAGAAGAAAATTCAAAGCAATTTTAAGCTAATAGGAACTAAAGAGGAAATTCTCTTCTTCTTCTTCTTCTTCTTCTTCTTCTTCTTCTTCTTCTTCTTCTTCTTCTTCTTCTTCTTCTTCTTCTTCTTCTGCTTCTGCTTCTTCTTCTTCTTCTTCTGCTTCTTCTGCTTCTTCTTCCCCCCCCCCTCTCTCTCTCTCTTAGAACCTAATGGCAAAATCTAAAGTGTCTTGCAGTGTTCAGGTTCCATCACCACTAAGACAATGACAGAGGATGGTTTCCAAGCTGAAGGAAAAGATTGGAACACACTCCTAATGGAATCTTTCTTATCTTCTCTCTTCTTTTCTTCATACACAATCTTATCTGGTTCTTGGAAGAAACAGAAAATCAACTAGCATTACTCTGTGACCTTCCCCTACTTAGATCGATCAATACTTTCCCAGACATTTGATTCAATGTCCATGAAAATAAAGGGGAGGTAAATTGTTCCTGAATGTATAAGGGATAAAAGGCTAAGAGAATCTACAAAGAAAACTCTACATATAGCTGCTCTGCATTTACATACTTTTAATCAAGACCCTACTTGAGAGAAATGTATTTCACTAGAAGAAAATCCAGGCAAATGCAAGAAATGAGGCCTGAGAGCTCCAAAGCTGTGAAAGAATAGAAATTGGTGAAGAAAAACGAGAATTTGTTATCTAAAGCAGGCAGTAGCTACCAGACACTGCAATGTGGTCCTAGAACCCCGTTCCCAGAGTCTCCCATTTTTAAGAGATGCCAGAAATCTGGAATTTTATGTAAAAGCTTCCAATTTCAAAATGTTGGCTTTAAAATTGTTTTAAACATTGAGGAAGCCAAATGAAACATTGCAGTGAGCCAAATCCAGCCTGTGGGCAATGGTTTGGGATTTGTGCTGTGCCTCTTGCAAAAATGAAAAGGGACCATGGCAATATATGACCCTCTAGTATCACATCCCTTACCCCAAGAGGAAAGAATGCCTCATTCGGGATGACAGGATAATCTCTTAATGCCTTGTTGGTTCTTAGGTTGGGTTTCTCTTTGTTATTCCGTTTGCTGCTTTCCCCTTCTTTCTTTCTACTTAAAAATAAAACTATGTGGATGATAAGTCAGCCTAACATAGTAAAGTCAGCATCTACTGTGGGATCACTCACTTCAATGTGGAATTAATTTTAAATGAACAACTTTAGGAGAAATTAGCCATATAAATCAAATATATAATCATGATTCTGAGATTGTGGAATTTACTTCCAGAGAATTGGCACCTGTTCGATTTCACTGTGAGTGTTCAATCACTGGAACATTCCAAGACAATGTAAGTGAGTATAAATTGAAATATACCACCACTGACATGCACACAAAAACATATAAAACTATTTCTATATGAAATCATCTATTAAATACCAGGATCTTTGATAGAAACTTCAGCACATCTCTAATACAAAATAATGATATGTGATGCAAAATAGATCCCACAGACAACAAAACTAGAATTCAAAATTTTGTGCTATTAATTGATACCTGTGAAACTTTGTAGCAGACTCTTTGAAGTTTGATAGGTCATTTGTTTGTGTATGAGAACATCTTTGTTTTCACACATGGAAAAATTTATGCAAGTTCCTAAATAGCAGAAGAGACACTTGATTTGCGTGAAAAAAATTTTAATATATGCAAAGCCATTATAATTTCTCTTATGATTTAAAGTCATAAAAAATAAAAGCACATACATTATATATAGTCATATATATTTGCCCATAACCATCATCAGCTAACTGTAGTGCCTATTAGGATCCACTACATGGTGGATTATGTTGCATTATTCACTACATAACTGCCATTATCTGTTATGCAGTACCTCTTGCAGAAGAGGAACATTACAAAATAGTAAAAGCATGATTTTCCACCTCAAATTCTATTATTTAAAAAAATGTATTACAAAAGTTAGAGAAGACAAGTATTCTGTTAGAAACCTTGAAGAATGTATCTTCAAGATTTCTCTATTATAAGGGAAGGAGTGGTGGTGCAAGGCACTTGGCTTAAACGTGCTAACCTAAGATAAACCACAAAAACAAACAAACAAAAAGATGTCTCTATTATATACTATATTTGCACTAAATCGTTCTTGCTGGAGTGTATAGTAAAAAGTATTTCACAGTGTAAAATATCATCTGAAATAATATATAGTAAAATAAAGTAGGTCTTTACTGAATGATAGCAGAAATACTAATATATGAGGGATTCTATTTGTTTGTTGGGTTCGTTGGTTTTTGGGCCACACCTGGTGAGGCTCAGGTGTTACTCCTGGCTATGCACTCAGAAATAGCTCCTGGCTTGGGGGACCATATGGGACGCTGGGGGATCAAACTACAGTCCGTCCTAGGCTAGCACGGGCAAGACATCTTATCCCTTTCCACCGCTCCAGGCCCAGAATTTTTAATATTCAAAGAGAGTTGCTTTTGTTCAAAAGTTTGCTCTTGATTCTATATTTAAAATTTGGGTACGTATTAATTAAAATAATAACTTTATAAACTTAATTCTTTCTAAAATTTTAATGAATATTCAAAGCTTATCACTCCATTCATAACTTTATAAAATAATAATGGTAATTTTGAAAGATTTAGCTTAATTAATAAATGCTTTATATTTTATATAATTTATAATTTTATGTTTATATATACTTATATAATATATTTAACATATTTATATATAATATAAAATATATTTATAACTTTAGAAAATAATAGTGATTTTATCAGAAAACAGGTCACCCTTTGATATGTGCAAAAGCCAAGATCGCTATATACTGGTTATTGCAATCAAGACTGGACTGTACACATCCAGGGACCAACAACAACAACAGCAGCAGCAACAAAACGCTCAAGCCTAGCTTTTGGAATACGATCTGTTCAACAAACAAGAGCTCCAATTCCAGAAGTCTGACTGAGACAACCACAACTGAACGGGTCTTCCTGAAACATAACGAAAGACTTTATACCAGGCTCCAGTCTAGGAGCAACATAACAACCAAGAACACTAACTACAGAAGATGGATTAAAACGACACTGAAGAAACATAACTGCTAGAACCACAAAGAAAGACTTCATAAACTCCATTCCCTGAGCTGCACAGCCACAAGGATCTCTAGAAACAGAGGTCTGATTTTACCATCCAAGACAAAGCAGAAGTCTTCCACACACCACGAAAGCAGCAAGGGGAGAGTAAATGATCATGCAAGAAGTCTAGAGTTAATCCCATGACAGTATACTTCAGGGGTGGAGAAACCCTGTTTCTCCTAGGTCAAGGGAATTCCCTCTACAATAACCCCAATAGTTACTGTGCCTATGCAGGGGGATAAAGAAAAGGAGGGGGAAAAAAGCACAAAACAATCATTTTTCCACATGTTTATTTATTGATTGATCGATTTTTTTGACGTCTTTATTTTGGTGTGGAGATTATGGTTGATGTCTCCAATATTATTTTATTTTATTTTGTCTTGTCTTTCTCTTTCTTTTTGCACTCGAGCATGAGTTGATTTCAGAACCGAGACTATTGTGTGCTGCCTATCTTTATTGCTGTAGTGCTCACCGGTTATTTAATTCGATAATTTTTTGGTATTGTTGTGGTATTTTAATTACCTTTTTCACATACTCTCTCAAACTGAGGTTGGAAGCCTCTAGAGAGACTCAGCCCATTTTCAGCGTATTTGACTTTTGACTTCTTTTTTTTTCCCTCTTATTTTGTACCCCATTCTATTGCTTTTCTTGCCTTCAAACAAAACCACATACCTCGATTTTTCTAGCTCTGCCTCTTAAATAGAAGGGGAAACGAGGGTTCTAGGACTAAACAGATATGTGATCACTAATAGTAAGCCAGACAAAGAGGGGTCCACCTACTCTAGCAGCCCGGGGGGTGATGGTGGGGTATATGGGTTGTAGAAAGGGAACTGGAATGGGGGGAGGACATAGTTGGTGATGGGTATTCCCCTAATTCAATGTTAATATGTACCTAAAATACTACTGTGAAAGATATTTAAGCCATTATGGAAAAAATATGCTTTTAATCAGAAACTTTCTTTGACTTACATGTATTATTATTATATCAATTATATTATATGTTATGTTATGTCATTATAAAAAAAGAAAATAATAGTGATTTTAAAAGAGATTTAGCTTAATTTATAAATACTTTATATTTTATATTACTTTTATGTTTTATCTGTATAAATATATATATTTATTTACTTATTTAATTTTATAATTTAAAGCTTCAAGTTTTTAAATAATTTAAACTGTGTTTATTAATGTATTACTTATAGATGTGACTATTGAATTTACCAGCTAAAATTCAAATAACTAATAAATCCTTACATATATGAAAAATTAAATTTAACACACAATAAATTTATTTAAACACATGAAATAAAATCCATAGTCATGTGTGAGTAATAGACATTAGTTAAGAGCCATCCCTCACCAGGCTTACATAGAGGGTTCTCTCAATTTGATGCTCAGTGCATCATGTAGTATCCAGGGTGAAATATAGTCCTCCTAAAGATGTGCCTCAACCTTTTAAGCTACCTCTCCAGCTCAAATATTATTATCAAAATTTATATATTATATACAATATTTATTCTTTAATCTAAATATAAAGAAGATGTGCAGAGTTCATATTTTAAATTGGAATCCAGGCTAATCAATAAGATATCATCTCACCTAGTGTGACTGACACATCTAAAAGAACAGAAACAACCAGTGCTGGCATGGATATGAGGAGAAAGAAAAACATTGCATTATGACAATGCTGAGTAATTCAGCTTCTTTTGAAAGCAATATAGATGCTTCTTTAAAAACTATTAATTGAGCTTCTATATGCCCAAGCCATCTCACTTCTGAGCACCTACTGCAAAGGACCCAAAACTCTATTCCAAAAAGATGCTTTTGCATTCCTATGTTTATTGCAGTACTACCCACAATAGCCAAAATCTAGAAACAACTGCAAGTGTGTCCCAGAACTGATGATTGATTAACTACCCCCATAGACTAGACAGATATTACAGCAAGCAGGGCACTTCGCTTGCACAGAGCCCACCCAGATTCGATCCACAGCACCCTACAGAATTCCTTGAACACTGCTAAGAGTGATCCCTGAGTACAGAGCCAGGTGTGCATAACTGGAAGCAGCAAAAAGAAAAAAGAAAGAAGGGAAGGGAAGGGATGGGTGGGAAAGGGCGGGGAAGGAAGGAAATGGCAAGGTAGAGGAGGGAAGGGAATGACAAGGAAGGGGAGGAAAGGAAAGGGAAGAGATAGGGAAGAGAGGAAAGGGATAGGGAAGGGAGGGGAGGAAAGTGAAGGGAAGGGAAAGGAAGGGAAGGAAAGGAAGGAAAAGAAACAAGAAGAAAAAGGAAGGGGAAGGGAAGGGGAAAGAAGGGAATGAAAATACGGGAAAGGAGGGAAGGTGAAAAGAAAAGAAGAGGGAAAGGAAGGGAAGGGATAGAAAGAGAAGGGGATGAAGTGGAGGGAAAAGAAGGGAAGAAAAGGGAAGGGAAGGATATAGTGGGAAAGGGAGGGTGGGAAGGGAATAAAAGAAAGAAAAAAAGGAAAAAGAAAAAAGAAAAGAAACCATTGTACATATATACAGAACACGCTGCTTTAAGAAGAGACATAGAAACTACAGAGGCAGGAGCTGCACCTAGAAGACTCTACATGCCAGTTCTTCGGTTTCTCATCAGCTGCTATGTTGGGGGCTCTGGGCAGGACAGCTAGCCATAGGCCCACTGGGCTGACCACTTAGTCCAGGGGACTGAGATCCCCTCCATGCCAGACGGGTCTTCAGGGCCACGCCTGGTTAATCGGGCCCTGGGAGAAGTAAGGGGAGAGAAATTCCTCCCCGATGCATCCACAAACTACAGAGGCAGGGGCTGCACCCAGAAGACTCCACATGCCAGTTCTTCTGTTTCTCTTCAGCTGGTATGTTGGGGGCTCTGGGCAGGACAGCTAGCCATAGGCCCCCTGGGCTGACCACTTAATCCAGGGGATTGAGATCCCCCCACACTAGACTGGACCCCATTCAGGAGTTCTCTTCTTAATAGTATTCATTTTCTAAAGCGCGCGGACATACTTTTTAACAACACCCAAAAATATTCTTAATTCTCAACTGTTTCTAGGAAAAAAGTGAAATTCCCTAGATTTGGAGGATAATATTCAAATAGGTCTCTAAAATCAGTGTCTATGTAGACGTGACTTCCTATACAGTGGTCCTCTCTGACTGCCAAGCCTAATCCATAAACAATTTATCTATACAATTTATATAACCCCTCTGATATATTTCACCTCCTCCACACCAGAGCCCCTTCTACTCTCTCATCTCCCAATCCGGAGTCGTTATCTTCCCCTTAATTAACTCTCTTTACCTCAGTTCTTTAATT
The DNA here is from genome assembly GCF_024139225.1 of Suncus etruscus. NCBI lineage: Eukaryota > Metazoa > Chordata > Mammalia > Eulipotyphla > Soricidae > Suncus > Suncus etruscus. The sequence goes on along the minus strand of NC_064860.1, from coordinate 48,400,674 downwards.
TGTTAGGCACCAAGACCGACCTCCTACCTCAACAGATTTTGCCCTTTCACAGACCCCCTACAAAGCTCATTATTACTCCTTAACTCTCTCACCCCCAACCATCAGTACCTCACATTTACCCTTTTTAACTTCAGTACTATACAGTTCTAATCACAGACCAAAGTCGTGCATTGGATTTAACAACCCCCAACTATTTCAAAAGACATAAAATGGACACCCATGTCTTTTGAATATGTTATTTGTATTTTCTTTAACAGCTATAAATCTTTCTAAATATTCTTTTACCGTGACAATTCTACCCACTTTTTATCTTGTCTTCTCTTTGTGAGCTGTTCAATAAGGAATTTTGGTGGAAGAGTCCTTCAGTTTAATGCTTATGATTGAACCATGTCATGGGGATTGTTGGACTTGTTCTTATGGCCCCCATTTGTGCCAATAAAGCCATGTGGCATTGTTCTTTGTTTGCATAGGCACATTAAAATGGGAAAATACTATATATACGAATAAATTCTTAATCAATAGAGATTGGAACACACAAATCTCATAGTGCAATGGGGCCTTACACCCTGAACATTGATATAATGACCTGGCACAGGCCTCAGAAGAATGAGCATTCTCCATTCACCCCTGAAACAGGGAAGCTATCAATGAAACATCTAAGTTTTTTTATAACAACACCTGGAAGCAATCCTCTACCAGGGAAGACCCTACCATGGCTCTGACATCGACCTGCTCAAAAGAGACTTCCCTTAACACTAAGAGACTTGACAACAACAATGACCTGCTTACAGGACAGGGTTCTCTGCATTGCCCTTTAATTGTGAGGTGAAACGAGAGGACACTCTGAACCATCCTGACTGCAATATAGGATATGCAGATTCCAGAATCTTTATTTAATACAGAAACATGATACCAACAACAGAGACTTATAAAAATAAAAATGTATTGGCACTACAGACAATGACCTGGATTAGACAAACTAGTTTGCCTGGAGCCTAGCGTTGGTCTTATGCCAGGAAACTTCAGGGGTAGGGTCTCCTTGTATTTAGGCCAAGACTTTTCCTTTCCATGTCCCTCATATTTTGGTGGGCCTATGCAAACAATAATTGCCACTCTAGCACCATTTTTACTGTGCTCCTTTGACTCTAATCCTTAAGAAAAACAACCCACTTAAACTTTTGAGGTTAACTTAAACTAATATGCATGTGCATGGAAATGTAAAAATGTACTTTGCCTTCAATGCTTAAGAAGTTACATAAGTTCTATGTCTTTAGATTTCTTTGTGTGCTGCTAAGAAATATTATGTACTACAATCTGGGGACTTGAGGGACAAAGTAATTGTTCATGGGTTCTGTTTTATTTTTCTTAATGTTCTTTGGCTGAAAGTTCATAGTTAATATATCAGCAATGGGACTACTGAGAATTCTGTTATGGGTGATTGTCCTTCCACTGTAACTTTACCTTGTCCTCTTTCTTTGCATCTTTGTTCTCATAATTAAAAATAAAAAATTAATAAAAATATATTAAAAAGAGGATACATAATCCTACAATCTGCTGCTATGTGGATGGAACTAAACGGTATCAGGCTGAGTGAAATCTAGAGAGAGAGACAGAGAGAGAGAGAGACAGAGAGAGACAGAGACAGAGACAGAGAGACAGAGAGAGAGGTATAGAATGATCTCACTCCTTCACTCCTGTGTAGGATATGGAAGGGATTTTACCATGGCAGAGAGACACAGGTAGAGGGTAGAGGAGAGATTAGGGAGAGAGAGGAAGAAGCCAACTCTGAGACAAAGGTGGAGGGAAAGGAAAGAAAGGGACACTTGAGTGTGGTGGATAGTGTTGGAATGTGACATGCATGAAACTCTATTATTGACAGTACTATATAAAAGATAACCACAGTGACTAAGATTTAAAACAAACAAGTAAAAGAATGTTTTTCTATCCATCAAAGTTTGATCTACCATGAGACTTGTTTTAGCCAATAGAAAATTAATAAAAAGTAACAAGCAAACCAAAACCAATGCTACTTTCTTTTCCCAAAAACACATTGATAGTGAGACAACACAAGGAGGCACAGGTGATCTCCAGGTCCTGAGCAGGTCAGTCTGAAAGTTTTTCTTGTTATACCTGGAAGGCCTTAATGCTAACCAAAATAGCAAATTCGGTTTGTTCTCACATACAAGACAAATACTATTTTTCTCACTTACTGGTTGCTAGTGATTGGTATACACATGTTGTTCAACAGTTGAAAATTTTTTAAAAGATGGATAAAATCTGTGGACCTAAAATAATGCTTGGTTTTATTATAAGTGTGTCATTATATATAGCTGTGCTGAGCTACCATGCAAAGTAAATATCTGTTTATATCTCAAAAATCATGGAAAAACGAAAATAGTTACATTTTGAGAAAAGCATATTGTTCTGACTTTCTATAATTTACTTTGTATGAACAGATAAACCAAACCTCATGAATTTGGGATTGTTATTTTAAATTAAACCTCTTCCACATAAATCAAATTCTCAGCAACTAATATAATACTAATATAGTAAGAGTTTTCTCTGATACAACACACTAATTATTGGTGTTAAAACTGGGTTCTATTGAAACATTTCGTGCTTGATCCCATATATTTCTGAGACTAAAAGATTCTTGCTCACTGAATAAATAACTTTATAAATCAATTTTGATGTGCTTTCTAATGGAAATTTTAAAGATCTGTGTTTACCTTGCTGATATTTCATAACCTGGGGCCATAAGAAGTAAATGTAAAATAGAGCAACTCTTTCTATGATCCTGAATTAAAAGCCCTTTGTAAAGATACTATGTTATTTGATTCAAAATTTAAAGAATGAACCTAAAGTCCATTAAATTCATTTTAAGTTCTGTCACTCTTTACTTTCAAACTGTATTAATTAGGGTCAGTAGTCTACCACTTGACTAGCAGACTATTATTATTGTAAATAATAATAATAAAAATTTTATCTTTTATTTTTAATTCTGTCTCTTCTATTTCATTAATTTTATTATCCTCTTAATATCAGAGAGACCCTGATGTCACTAATTTATGTCAATGAAATCTGGCATACAAATATGAAAGAACTTTCTTTAGATATAATGCTTCTTATAATGAGCTAGTACACTTGATAAATAGAATTGAGGTTAATTTTTTTGATCAAACTACTGCTTTAAACTATATTGGACAGTCAAATTTAATAATAATAATAATATCATAAAATGAACTCAGAACATAGCTTCAAGTGGCTGGAGTGCATGTTTTGCAGTGTAAGGCTTACATTTAATTCCCAGCAGCTCATGGCCCCCAAAGCACTATATGGGGAGTAACCCCTGATCAACACTGGTTTTGCCCCAACAATAACAAATAAACTTTATGAAATTTGGGTTAGAAATATAGTATAAGAATTAAGGATTTTGCCTAGTACACTGGTTCAATACAGGTTCAAGGGCTGGAGCAGTAGTACAGCAGGTAAGGTGCTTGCCTTGCACATAGCTGGTCCAGGTTTAATTTCTCACTTACCATATGGCCCCCAGAGCACCATCAGGAGTGATCCCTGAAAGCAGAGCCAGGAGTGTGGTCAAAAGATAAAAAAAAAACTGGTTTCAAATCTGAGTACACCATATGGTCTCCTAAACACCACCAGGAAGTGATCTGTGAGCAAAGAGCTGAGAGTAATCCTTGAGCACCACCAGATGTGAACCAAAAACCAACAAAGAATTTTTATTTTTACTTAAATAATAAAAAACATGTGAACTTTAATCACTTCTTTTTATTTTATAAACTTTTATTTAATAAAAGAGCCATGGTTTACATAATTATTATTCTTGTAGCCATATGTTTCCACACCAATCCCACCACCAGTGTCAATACCTATCATCAGTGCTCTAACACACCATCAGCCCCCACCCTACTCCTCACCTTGGCAGGCACATTAGAGTTTGGTGCTTTTAGCTTAGATCTCATGTTTTCGATGTTGTTGAGTCTATGCTTTGGATATATAGCTAGTTCACTCTTCATACTCCCAATGTAACTGAAGTTCAGAACCCTGTTCCCCCATTATTTCTCTTTCTCACCTAGATTATTTTTCTGCTCTGTCCTTTTCCTCCCTAAACTCTGGGATCAAGGGTAATCTAGACATTCCTTTCTTTACTATATTACATATCCTAATACAATTATTTTATATATCACAGATAATTGAGATGATCTTATTTTTGTTTTCCTCTGGCTTGATTCACTCAACATGTTTTCTTCCAGTTTCATCCGGGTTGCAACAAATTGCACCATTTCATCATTCCTCGTAGCTATATAGTATTCCATGTGTATATGTATCACATATTCATAATTTGCTCATCTGTGGTTGGATATCTAGGTTGATTTTATATTTTAGGTATTGTCTTCACTGCAGCAATGAATAATGTTATGTGCATACATCTTTTGGAATAAATGTTTTTAAGTCCCAGGCATAGATACCCAAAAGTGGAATTGCTAGGTCATATGGAAGATCAATTCTAAATTTATTGAAGACTCTTCATACCTGTTTGCACAGGAGTTGAAATGAAGAGTATTTTGTTCATTTACTCTCCAACATTTTGGCTAAAAATTTTTAATAGTTTTATTGATCTTTGTTAATAGTTTACATATACTGGATATTAGGCCCTTTTCTGATGTGTTGAATGAAAATATTTTTCCTATTCAGTTAGCTGTCTTTTAGTTTTAACCTGTGTGTCTTTTGCCATGCAGAAACTCTCTAATTTGCTGTAATCCTATTTGTGTAATTTTTATTTTATTGACTTTGTCAGTGGTATCAAATTATTGAAGTTGCCTTTGAGGTCAAAATCTTGGACATTCTGCCTATGTTTTCTTTCATTTACTTAATAGTTTCTAGTCAAATCTCTAGGCCTTTCATTCACATTGATAAATAAACCATCTACTTTTAAATAAGACAGAGAGATAGACACAGAATAGTCTCATTCATCTGTGGGATTTAAGAAAAATAAAGTACATTATTGTAATAGTACCCAGAGACAATAAAGATGAGGGCTCTATGATATAAAGCCCATGATATGAAACTTACCACAAAGAATGGTGAGTGCAGTTAGAGAAATAACTACACTAAAAACTATCGTGACAATGGCAATGAGTGAGAAAAGTGCAATACCTGTCTAGAATACAGGCAGGGTTTGGGGGAGGAGGGAGGTGAGGGTTTTGGTAGTGGTAATGTTGCACAAGTGAAGGGAGCTGTTCTTTGTATGACTGAGGCCCAACTGCAAATATGTTTGTAATTTTGCAGAATAAAGTTTTTTGAAAAAAAAACTTGGACCATTCTGCCTATGTTTATTTTTCATGTAGTTAATAGTTTCTGGTCAAATCTCAAGGCCTTTCAGTCACTTTTAATTGACTTGTGTGTAAGGTGTTAATTATGGATCAATTTTAATTTCTTACATGTAGTTATCCGGTTTTTCTAGAACCATTTGTTGAAGAGCCTATCATTGTTATATTTTTTCTGCTCTTTTGTTAAAAAATTAACTGTCCATATATATATATATATATAGGGTTTTAATCATTGGGTATTCAATTCTGACCCATTGATCTGAGAGCCAACTTTTATCAGTGCCATTTTAATCACTATAGCTTTATAATACAGTTTCAACTTTTTCACATTTCTTATTTTCAATATGGTTTTGGATATTGGTGTTTTCTTTTGATTCCATACAAACTTTGTTATTGACTTTTCTAGGTCTTTGAAGAATGTTGTTCAAATTTAGATGAAGAGTGCATTGAATCTATATAAAATCTTAGGAGGGATAGTTATTTTAACAATACTGATTCCTTCAATTAATGAGGATGGGATTTTTCCATTTTCTAAGGTCTTCTATCTCTTTAAGTTATTTAAAGTTAGAAAGATATAGATTTTCTACATATTTTTTAAGCTGATTCCTAGGTCCTGGATATTCTTGGGAACTTTGGTGGACTCCTTGATCTCTTTCTCTTTTGGTTCATTTTTTGTCTATAAGAATCAGCTGATTTTCCTGTTTTGATTTTTATGCCAGCTACTTTGCTATGTTGACTTATTGTTTCTAGGAAATATTTTGTGAATTTTTCCAGGTCTCCTATGTATATTAGCATGTCATCTCCAAATAGTGATAATTTGGCAATCATTTCTTGTTGCTCACGAAGAGCAGATAACAGATTGTCCTATAGTTTTATAATATAGTTTCTTGGGCTAGAGCAAAAACAAATAAATAAATAGCTAAGCAGATTTTTTTTAAGAAATAAAATCTCTCATCAATATTGAAAACCTATCTCATATCCATTTAATAAAACTATGCACACAGGAGGAACTGTATTCTTATCTAGCCCACTGGCCTTTACATGCTGAAAAGAAAGTGAGAGGGAATTGGTTTTAATGATATTTGAGGGAATATTTATGAAAATTCAGATTTTTGTGAATAACTTCAGGGTTTAAACAAAACTTTTTTTCAAGTAAGAGAAGTGATTTTATATTGACAACAGGACAAGAACACCTGGAGTTATACAAATCTAACTCAAAAGTCTCACACATGCCTGGTGACTTCCTTAGCAGTCTTCTTGCCCAATGTGGTCATAATTTCTCTGAAGATTAGTGAGCAGAAGTAACGCAAATATACATAAAATGTCTCAAGTATGTTGTGAGTAAATGGATTCTATTATGTGACATGACTTTAAAGCAGAAGTGCATAATGCATCCTATTGCAAGGAATTCCTGAAATATGTAAAAAGAATTAAAGTGTCGTTTTGTTGAATATCTATTCTAATGAAATGTTTTGCTAGAAATGGTATAATATGCCTTCTGGTTTCTGGGTCAAAGGAAATGAAAAGCCATAATTTTTGTTTCTCTGATGAAGAAATAGAAAGTGGAAAAGAATATTCTCCACCAAAACAATGGGGAGACAGGAGTGGGATGGATTAAAGCAACAAATTTTGTAACAGATGGTGCTTGCTCCTGAGGAATATTTTACCATGGAGAACTGGAATTTTTCTCTTCTAAGTGAAAATTATGCAACCTTCTTTTTAAGAGGAACATTTACATTGTTCTAAATAGAGAAGGTTGCAGTGTGTTGAAAATTATTCTAGAGGCAACAACAAGTGGTAAGAGAAGAGTTTCTGCAGAGAGAAATTTCCCAGGGCTGTGAGTTTCTCCTTGTGTGCCCTTGTATTTGTTTCCCAGATCCTTATTCATGAAGTGAGGATAATAATAATACCTAGCTCATCACTCCAAGGCATAATTAAATAAATTTATTTATGGAAATCTTTTATAATGTTATCTGCCATATATTACCTTACCCTCAGCAAATATTATGCACTAATACTTAAATATACTAATATTTTCACTAAATATTCTTGTTTGTCAACCAAATACCAAAAAGAACAAAATATCCCACTCTATTTGAGAAAAACACCGTGTCCTAAAGAGAAGAAATTTATAATCAAAACTAATCCAGATAGTGGTTTTGGTCCTGACCAGATTACTTCAATTTCCCCCTTCGCCAGTATTTTCATATAGCTTAATTCAAAATGAAAACCCCAAAAATAACTCAAGTAAGTCATTATAGGCATTTGAAAAAAAACTAAGAGAATTCTGTCAAAAAGAAATTCAAACTTATTTTTATATCAAGTTGTTATTTAACTCCTTGCTGTCTAGTTATTGGCTGTATGTGTCAGTGTTGGCTGCAGTCATGCTGTACAGTAAACAACTCCAATGTCTCATTGACTTTAATAATTAAAATTCATTTGTCATTCAGGAATCTGCAAGGCAGCAACACACTGTGTGTAGTCTAGTTCATTTGGAATAAAGAACATACCTCAATGCTGATGCACCTGGAGTCATCCTAGTTAATTAAGTCTTTGGCAATTGAGAGGGAATAAGAATGCAGAAACAATGTTCAACACATGAACATAAAATATGTCATATCTGCTCACATTTCATTGAACATTTTATTCAATCTCATTACTTGATTCAGTAACCATGGAAAAGAGAAGCAAACACTTTCTCTGAGGACATTGCAGGTGTTATATGTCCTGAACATCAAGCAATCAAGTTTCCATGGTTTTATCATGACCAAAACACAGGCTGAGCACTTTATGAATCTTTTTGAGTAACGTGAGTCTCATCTATTAAAAACACACCAAAAATCATCTGAGAAACATTAAAATGCAAATGCCTTGACTCTGCCAAAGTGATTCAGATTTATATTTAGAATGGCACCCTAGTTCTATATTGTTACCAAGACTCCACAAGAAGTACATATTAGAATATATCAAAGTCTGAGACTTATTGGAACAATCAGTCAAGAGATCCAAGCAAGTGACTTCTGAGAGCAGCTACTTCCTCTCACTTCTTGCTGCCTTATGGTGAAGGGACAATGACAATATTCTTTCATGCAAGCAAAATGCATAACTAAAATTTGTGGTGGACTGAATTGTTGACTCTAAGTTCGTCATTGCATGCTTCTATACTTTGGTCATTGAAGGCTTCGATTTCTCCTAAATTTCCTCCACTTTGTGGATATTAGATATAGTCCTGTGACTTAGTTCTTTGATCTGTGTTGTATAGGATGATAAAGAGCCACGTCCAAGTTAAAGCTATTTAACTTAATGTTTAGCATTAACATTCTTATTTGCTGACCTGAACTTTACCTTGAATTCATCATTCCTTGTTCTGATGCTGCCCAAATGGGATTCCAGAAGTAATACTCCTTGACATGTATACACCCAAGCAAAGCATTAGCTAGCTAGACCCAACTTGAAGTGGAGCTGTCTTGTCAATACCAGATAGATCAACAAATCTGCACCTAAAAATAGTATATATTCAAGTAAAATGGTAGCTATTTTGAGTTAATAACTGTTAGATTTGTTTGTTCCTTAGAAATAGTTCATTTTCATAGTCATTTTCTAAGAATACCTGCTTCTCTTTTCTTGAGCTCAATATCACTTGGGAAGCAATTGTGGAAATTCATAATCCAACATTAAAATGAAGCTTAGATTTTAAAATAATTTTATTATTTTTCTGAAACATAATGGATATATAATGTCACTATAAAATATTTTAATTTACATTTACAATATATCATTTACTTGAATAGACCCCAAAATTGAAAGCACATACACATAGAAAAGTGAAATAAGAGGTGGGGCAGGGGGCTATTTAAGTCATACAACAGCACCACCATAAAAAAAAAAAAGAAAAAGCAGAAACAGATTGTTGTATAGGATCCAGCAATTCTGGTTGGAAATACTCTGCAATGAAAGCATGTTTTCCATTAACTTAAATACTGTGTTAACCTCAATCAAAAATACACTTTCTTAAACTTGAATAAAGAATTTATAGTCTTGAGAGAAACAAAGCCTCCAATCTAACTGTACAAAAGATCTAATGTAAATGACTTTGGCCTGTGTGAGTTAAAAAAGTAATAATCATCTAGTATTATTTTTCTTAAAGAAAAATAAAAATCTAAGACAGCATATTTTTTACTTCATCTAACCAAGCATTTAAGCTGTGTGGTTTATCTTTTAAAACTCCCAGCTATATTTTACTTTGTCACTCTCATGTACTGTCTTGAGGGTCTTAAGAATATGCCTTTCGGCCATCAGTAAAAATACAAGAGAAAGTCTTCTCAAACAGAGCCAAGTTCACGTTATCCCAAGACTCCTGGCTGCATTCACTGTGTAGCAGTGAACCTCTACTCAATCATGAGCTTAACCAGTGTAGAAGAGCTGTCTTGTTAAAAATAGCAGGACAAGTTATAGTTTGCGCCTGAGTTGCATTTGGATTTGGTACTAGTTAAAGCACTTTGCCAAGAAGGAGCGAGAGGCACAGTCCAAGTAATATAGAGAGACAGAGACACACAACCTTTCAGGGTCTCACCATTCAGTTTGACTTTTCTTCTTTGCTTCACCTTTTCCTTCTGGAAGTCCAACATAAAATGCAATCTATTCGTTCTATTTTGAAAAGAAAAACTATTACTGGAAGGAAAATTTAAGGTTGGAGAAAGGAAGAGGAAAAATCCATCTTACCTGAAAATTCTAGGTAAAAATTAGTCCTGATTAAGGTATTTTCCTTGGACATGGCCAAATTCAGTTTAATCCCCAGTACCAATCATGGCCCCCCAGGTATTATTTTTAGGAATAATCCTTGAGAACAGAGAAAGAAGTCCTGGCAACTGATGGGCATAATTCAAAAAGATTGTTAAATCTATTTTAAATTAAAAAATTAAAAGTTTGCCCTAATTATAAAACACTTCCAATTATTGCTCCCTCTGTACTATGCAGACAAGCTCTTCCCTGGTAACTAGAAAACTGATGATCCTCAGCCCTGAACTTAAACAAAGACCAAGGCTATTTATAGATTCCACATAAAATCAATAATTTATGGCATTAGGTGAAATGATTTTCCAGTCTGGAAGGCTGTGGGGATAAACACAATCTAGATGACTGGCAGTGGGATTGTAAGGTAAATTACCTACTGAGTATAACATGTTAGACAACTCAGAATGCTTAATACTATGTCTCAAAAGGCTGCATTTGGTTACAACACCACCAGAAATATCATCATTCCATAAATCTCACTTATGTTCTGAGTCTCTAGGACATTTGGCTTTTTTAATTACATTTGACTCTTTCCCACTTTTCGGAAATATTGGCTTCAGTGACACACATAAATTCTATTCCAGCACTAATATTCATAAATTAATTTGAAAAATTTATTCCAACATATGATGCTCTCCTTTTATTGAAAAGCACATAATCTTACATCTGTGGCTTACTCATTCTACAGTGGACTGCAACAATTCTAGGATTCATCTGTCAGGCATTCTGTAATAGTCATTTTTCTACAGTGCATATGATTTTTCAAATAGTAGTTCTCAAACATCCTTCTCGCAAAGTCAACTCCCAAGATAAAAGCATGTTAAAATTGTTACCATCATCATTATGTTCTGCATTTCTCTAATTTTTTCATGCTTTGAAATAAATATGAGGGATCAGAGTGATGGCACAGCAGTAGGGTGTTTGCCTTGCACACTGCCAACCCAAAACAGACCCAGGTTTGATCCCTGGCATTCTATATGGTCTCTTGAGCCTGCCAGGAGCAATTCCTAAGCACAGAGCCAGGAATAATCCCTGAAAGCCACTGGGTGTGGCCCAAAAACAAGTTAAAAAATCTGAGATCATTTTGAATTTTCTTTGTTGAATGATGACCTCCCCGAAATTTCTTCCTCTGTTTAGCTCCCACCTTCTCCTTTATAGAGAATTAACCATTCACCTGTCTCCTGAATGGTTTTATACCAGAAAAAAGCTAATTTTCCACCAAAACTTTAAGACTATGGAAAAAACAGAGTGTACCATAAATTTGTCCAGAGAGAGAAGTATATGTCTTTTAGAGAATGTTACAAGCCATCTGCAATCAGATAAATGCTGTGGATGATCTTGTAGATGAATCTTAAAATTGAGCATAGGACCTGCTGTTTGAATATAACCTCACTAGAATTCTTATACATCCCCACCAAGGGTGTTATTACTTGGTGAAAGAGGACATGCAAGTTCAGAACAGAAGTGAATCACCCTAACAGGGATGAGAAGAGGGTCTGCCACATGATAATCCTTCTTCTCTAAGCTTCACTCAACCTTTCTTGGAAATTGTGGACAACATATTATTCAACTACCAGGGGCCCTATGTCTCAAGGCTCCCCGACACTGTTTTCCTGTTTATTCTCACTCTCTCCTTCTATTTTGCTGTGTTTTTTTTTATTTAAATACATTAGAAACCAAAAAGCTTTCCTCACTCATTTAGGCTGTCTTGAATATTTCTTTGATTTCCCATTTCCTAATTTAGCTGAGTGTAACTAGTTTAAACTGACTTTATTATTCTTCCTTCCATGTGATGAAGTAAAATAAGAAAAAGAAGATAATGGTGCTTAAATTAAAATATTATTAAAAAACAATGTTCAGGGGCCAGTGTGATGGCTCAGTGGTAGAGCATTTGCCTTGCGCACAGCAAACAGGACAGACCCCAATTCGATCCTGTGACATCTCATATGTCCCCCAATCCAGGAGCGATTTCTGAGCACATAGCCAGGAGTAACCCCTATGCATCACTGGATATGGCCCCAAAATACAAAATAAATAAATAAATAAATAAAAATAAAAAATAAAGTGGGGGCCGGAGAGATACCATGGAGGTAAGGCATTTGCTTTGCATGCAGAAGGATGGTGGTTTGAATCCTGGCATCCCTTATGGTCCTCCGAGCTTCCAGGAGCAATTTCTGAGTATAGAACCAGGAGTAACCCCTAAGTGCTGCCGGGTGTTACTTAAAAACAAAAAATAAAATAAAATAAGCTTTCAAGAATAATAAAAAGAAAAGAAATCATCTTTTTCATCAATCATTTAAGTAATATCCTTCATAACTGTTTTCTCTAATAATAAATGTATCAGTACTATGACTCCTGAATTCTTGAAAACTTGAATCCACTTTATTATGAGTATAAGATATATTTGAACCCATCCAAACAATCTGAGCTCACACACTTAGCTCCAAAACAGAGAAGGCAATTTTACTTTAAAGTAGTGGACTAAGCTAGAATAAAATACAAAAATAATGCTTCTCTTGCATGATGCTTGCTAATGTCTTCAAAGACTTGGACAGAAAATATTCATTAGACTCAACTTTTTAGATAACTTGATTCTTAGTTACATTCAAACACCTCAGATATGCAAGATTCACAGAAAACTAATTCATTCATGGGTAGAGTAGAATCATGTCTGGTCCCTAGAAATGAATGAGAGAATCAAACATCTAACTTCTTGCTAATCCACCTGCATATCTGTCATGTTTAACCTCAGATTTTTTGAAAAATTTTTGAGAATTTTTTGCTTGGCCCAGTAACTAAATGATTCCTCTAATTATAATAATGAATATGATACACTGACAAATTATAGGATAATTGAATTTTGTATATGAATTTAACATATTTGTTAGCTCTAGACTCAATATCTGACCCACAAAGACCAAGGGTGGTGTCAGTAAAGCAATGAGAACTGGAGTTTATTCAGTTACCAACATGCTGGGGTCTCATGTCGCCAGGTGGTGACAACCCAAATTGGACTTGCAAGCCCTTTTTATAGGGCAACTGGGGCTTCAAGCTAGGGGTAAAACTATAGGTTCTTAGTACATGTTGCATCTGTTGCATCAGCCAGGTTTAAACTGGTTGGCTGAAGTAGTAAAGAAGGGGCTCAGGTGATTGGAAGCTGGTGACCTTGGCATGCAGTTACATAAGAGTGATTGCTTGCAGCTGCTAAGTGTTGCTAGCTTATCTAACTGTCCTGATACATGTCCTTGAAGTTCTGGAACTGGCTGTGGTTATGTCTAGAGCAAAGTTAGGTAACTGAAGTGAAACAGCAGCAATTTATTCTAAACTTGCATTCCCTTCTAACATATTTACCAAATGCTAAGAAAAACTGACTTGTTTCTTGATAATATGTTAACCACATATCAGAAGTTAGATCAGGTAGAGTTATTCCCATTTAAGTGACCAGGCTGACAGAAGCCGAATAATAACCTTTTACTACTGTGAACAAAGATTTTTTTTCAATGTGATGTTCCAAATAAAAGATGGACCAAATGCAAAAATGAAAATGAAAAATTGTTGTCTCAGTTGGTAAGTCTATGAGTTATGTCAGGCAGACCACAGTCTGATTCATACCACCCCAGTATCCATCTTTGGGAAACCCATGCCTTAAATAAGTGTTTTTAACTACTTTGAAAATGCAAGTTGACTGCCAAAAGAAATCCCTTGCTGAGGGCAGGGTATCCATCATTGGCAATAGACAGAGGGCAAGTAGAGCATGAATAATACAAGCCAAAGACACGGCTCATTCAAACCTACTCTGGGCTTGACTTTCAGACTTGAAGTAGTCATGATGCATTTCAAAGGAAAGAAGTATAATGCCCTCCTCCTGGTCTTGAGGTTCATTTGGAGGTTTCTCCATGACTTGCCTTCTAACTCATAGAACAGATTTTTCAGGGATGAGCAATCAACAAGCTGGGAGCTGAAAAAGACAAAAAGGTTGAACCTGGTTCATTACTTGGGAATTGAGGTCAGAAAACTCAGAGCTCATCCTGGTTTCTGCAATACTGAAATGTGTACAGTTAACTTGGAGACAAAGGAAATTTTTCTCACCTGCAGAAAGGAGAATAAAAGTAATAAAAAATAAAACAGAATGCTGCAACTCTCTTAGTTTTTCTTTCTGTAAGAATCTGGAGCAACCAGCTCTAAAAGTTTCTTCATTTTGAGTCTAAGGACCCTTCGTTTCAGACATCTGAACTTTCTGGGAGCTCTGATGTCTCCTGGAACTAACTACAGCAATGTACTGAACATTTGAAGGTACCTTCAGGCTTCACCTCAATACAGAGGGTGGATCTTCAGAATCAGTGCTAACGTAGCAGTCCCAGAAAAAAAGAAGGTCAGGGAGGCAGAAGCTGATACAAATTGACCCTATGTGTTTGTCATGGCTGCTAAAGTTTTATTTGACACCCTGGGAATTTCAACAATAACATTGACTGTTTCATAAGACTGGAGGCCAAAAATCCATAATTAAGAAGTCAACAGTGTTGGTTCTTCTTGGCATAGAACCTTCTTGATTCAGATGGTCTTTCTGTTGGATTTGGTCCTCATCTCTTCTTACAAGGACAACAGCTATACTAGACAAAGACCCTCTAACTAAACTCATTTAAACTTAATGACTCCATTTAAATACACTCTCTCCAGTAGGGTAAGTACATTTAGTCTATCAATATGCATACCTAGTTTCTCTGGTTAAGCACTAATTCACCAGAATTGCAATCATCTAGGTCCAAAGCCAATTTCATTTTAAATATTGGGCTGTACTTCTGCACAGTATGATTCAATATTTTAGTTTTTACTGTATCCCAAAGAGCTAACAAGTAGCTGGAATGGCCTAGTCTTAACAAACTTTTTCTAAAGTAAACTTGTAATACATATATTTTATATATGTGTATACATGTACATATGTAGTATATATAGTAGATATATATGTATACATGTACATACATAGTTAAGAATTTCAGGCCTGAAAAGAATGTTAGGCATCAATTAGGACTACACATAATAGGGGTGATACAATATTTTAAATAAAAAAGATTTAACTAGTGACTGAAGTTTTGACTTTACTGTAGTATTTTGTTATTTTTGTTTGTTTGTTTTGGGGGCCACACTCAGCAGTTCTCAGGGGTTAATCCTGGCTCTGTGCTCAGAAATCACTTCTTGCATGCCAGGGATTGAACCCAGGTCAGCCAAGTGTAAGGCAAGCACTCATTCTGCTGTGCTATCGTTCAGGCCCCAAATGTAGTATGTTATTTAATTAAATCGTTAAGAATCCAGACCACACCCTGGGGTGCATAATAGGGAGAGAACTATGGTGGAGAATAGGGAGGGACCTGGTTAATCCAATATCCATGCATATTTTTGTTGTTGTTGTTTTTATTTTCAGGCCACACCCAGCAATGCTCAGGGATGTTAACACCTGGCTCTACATTCAAGAGTTACTCCTGGCAGGGTTAAGAGACTATATAGGCTACAGGGTATCTAACTTGCATCAGGTCTGCCATGTACAAGGCAAACACCCTACCTGCTGTACTATAATTCCAGCTCCAATGTTTAATTTTTTTAATGCCCATAGATAAAGTTGAACAGAAAAAGATGACAACTTTCCTACCTTCTGGCTTCTAGATTTTAAACAGAGGGGGAAGGAGTTCAAATTCCTTCATGGACATTTATTAGCAAATACTTATTAAGAAAGCATAAAAGATCTTTTATAATTTGCTCTATATGTTTTATAGTTTTCTATAATGTTTTATAATTTATTAGCAAATACTTATTAAGAAAGCATAAAATATCTTTTATACTTTGCTCTACATGTTTTATAATTTGCTCTACTATATTGTTCAGAGAGTTGGGGTATATAAAGTTCACCTAAAACAGAATTCTTAAGTTTGTATAGGAAAGAGAGAGAGGCAGAGAGAGAGAGACAGAGAGAGAGAGAGACAGAGAGAGAGAGAGAGAGAGAGAGAGAGAGAGAGAGAGAGAGAGAGAGAGAGAGAGAGAGAGAGAAAGTAAAATGCCTGCCCCAGGAGCATGTGGGGAGGATAGGTGGGAGGGAACAGGGCATCAGGCAGGGTAAAAAAAAAAGTACTGACACTGATTGTGGGAAATGCTCACTGGTGAAAGTTGTACATTGTGTGACTGTAACTCAATCATAAACAACTTTATCTGTGGAAAACAAACTGTAGTAAGCTGGTAACCATGGTATTTAAATTTAAAAATATTCAAAAAATTTTTCTAACTTTTTTAAAAAGACATTTTTAATTAACTTTATTTATTCCCCTCCTCCTTTTGAGGCTGGAGAAATAGTTTTAATGACTAAATTCATACTGAGTATGCAGGAGACCAATGTTCAATCCCTAGTACCACATGGTTCCTAAGCATGATCATGTGTGGGAGACCCTTGCAAAAAATATGTTTATTGTTCTCTTTTAGATTTCTAGATTTAGATTTCTAGATTTCTAGATTTAGATTTCTAGATTTAGATTTTTAGATTTCTTTTTCCATTGGAGAGATAGAGAGTTAAATGCTCTGGTTGTGATGCTTGCAAAAGCGCTCATTTGGGGTTGCGTGCTTTAGTTGTGACACTCACATACTTGGCTGCAGTTCTTGACTGAATTACGTGCTTGGTTGTAGCACTTGCATGCCTACACCCCTCATAGCGGATTGCACACTTCAATCGCAGTGCTCATGCATACTTTGTTGTTGCACCAGAGATCCCAACCAGAACTGCTGTCAGGAACACAAACATATGGGTTGTGGCCAAGATCTAGTGCACTCGTGACCTCATGCTAGCAAAGCAGATGTTCCACCACTGAGATAGTCACCTCGCAGGTTCCCCTCAGCAAAATTTTTGAGTCACAATTCTATGCCTAGGAGGCACCATGAAATCAAAAGTTCTTTTAAATCAATATCGAGATGGAAAAACAATTTGAGACTCACACCATGACTGCCATTCCTTAAAAGACCAGTTATTACCAGTAGACTTGTAGATTCTTGAAACAATCATGTTACTCAATTATGTTCAGTAAATTCACATAGTCAAAAGTATGTCCTGTTTCATTTTTAGAGCTAGAGTCTCTTCTTTCATCATGTTACTGATTATAAACAAAGTTCGACAACGGAAATTCAAAATGAGTCAATGTACTTATTGGCTTATTCAGAATGTAGCCAACGAGAATGTAGATAAGAAAGATAGTGGCTGGTTCTGGAGTGAAGTGGAAAGATGGAACCTAGCTTATGGACATAAGCTAAATATCACAAGATTTCAGTGTACATTAAAGTGAATTGGAGACTGCAACCCCAATTTCTTACAAAGGTAAACCAAAGCCATGCAAATGACACCACATCACAGTTAGGTTTCCTAGGTTTTTATTCAAAAACTCCCAGATAAAACACACCTCTCTCTGGGTCTTCTTTTCTTCATCTAATAAGTCCAAGACTGAGTGTCTATGAGTGTCTGTCCCAGAAATGTTCTGCAGAATCTTAGAATTCTATGGAAAAGCCCTAGGATCTCTACAAAGTTGTGAGTCACATTTTTTATTCTACTTCATATTTCAAATATATCTTTTAGCAGGCACACAACCACCAAAATTACAGGTTAAAGACGGACTGGTACTACCAGAATAGCTTGTTTCTATTGAGGCCTTGGAATAGAGTTCCCCTGCCATATCTGTAAGGGATGTATAAATAAATTGTAAACATGTGTCTGAAGAAGTGAGTTATAGGGTTCACCTGTTTTTGAATTTAGGCCTATGCATGTCAACTCATGCACTAGTACGTGAGGAAGGACATGACCACAAGACATGTAGTATGCCAAGACAATTTGATGCCAGAACAGGCTTAAAGAGGAATGTTCTCATCATAGCAAAGCTATGTCTTATGCAATAAAAAAGTGAATGCTTAACACTTTTTCTAGTTTATTTTAAGCTGACTAAAGTCGTGGGGTTTTTCATATTAATTATGAAGTGATTTGTAACTAAAATGCCTTTGTTTTTTGATCTAAACTTTTTCAGTTCCCCAATAAAAGTGATATCTCTGAAATTCACAGAATGCAATCTTTTCCATATTTTTAATTATTACTTATTTTAGTAATATATTTATTTAAGCACCATGATTACAAACATTGAACTACCAATATATACAGAGTTTAAAATTTTTTGATAGTGGAGTTTCAATTATGTGTGTTCGAACACTCATCTCTTCGCCAGTCTTCATTTCCCACTGCCAATTTCCCCAGTGATCCTGTTATCCCACCCCCACTCCTTCTATGGAAGACACTTTTTTCTCTTTCTCTCTCCCTCTCTCACTCCCTCTCTCTCTCCCTTGCTCACTTGCTTGCTCCTTTTTAGTCATCATTGCCTGCTATATTGTTACTAAAGGGGTACAATTCACCCAGTTCTTTTTTTTTTTATTCAACTCCCAGTTCTTGTCCAGAGTGATCATTTCTAACAAATACTGAAGTATTGTCACAGTGGGCCTTTCTCAATCTTAAATGCACTCCCCAATCTCATTTCTATTGTCATTGAGTATTATTCAACTCCCAGTTCTTGTCCAGAGTGATCATTTCTAACAAATACTGAAGTATTGTCACAGTGGGCCTTTCTCAATCTTAAATGCACTCCCCAATCTCATTTCTATTGTCATTGAGTATTATTCTCATACTATGGTGTAAATGACACTGGTGAAGTCAGATTGCAAGATGTAGAAGTCACTGGTGAGGTCAGATCACGGGCAAGTAGAGTACTCACAAAGAAGCATTTACCAGCCACTTTGGGAGAGTAACTCAGTTTATTGTAGGTGGGGTAATGGATATTTATATTAGGAGAGAGTAGGGTGTGGACTCTGTGACAGCCAATCAGGTAGGATGTGAGAGGGGATTAAAACAAAGTGTGTGTGCTTCAGTGTTTAGGGAAGACAAGGTGTATGCTTCTTTTTTTGTTGAAATAGAATGTGTGTTTAATATTAACTACTCTATGGGGTTTGGGTTTTTTCGTTAATTTTTTATCCACAGATAAGTGCCATCACTCTACATCTGTCACCTCACAATGGCACAATGCCACTTTTAAGAAAATTAATTATGATGCTCCATTACCCATGTCTTCACTGGGTTTATTACACACTAAAATTTTGCAGAATATGAGGCTAGAGAGATAGTGGAGCATTTGCCTTGCAAGGAACTTTCCCAGAATCAATCCCTGGCACTCCATTTGGGCTCCAAGCTGCCTGAGCACACCTCAGTAGTGATTCCTAAGCACAGAGCCAGGAGTAAGCCCTGAACATCACCAAGTGTGGTCCCCAAAACAAAATAAATAATAAAATATAATCTTACGAAATTATTTTGGTTCCTAGCATATTCTTATAGAACTATGAAACAAAAACCAAAAATAAAACAGTGAGCATATAACAGACTCAGACATTTTTTAATCATTTCTGAACAACTTATAGGAAAATATATATTACAATATTTTAAAAATGAATATATTTCTGTGTTGCTCTATTTCAGGCCAAGAATAATGGATGAGAAATTGCTTATAACCTGGACTCTCACTATCAATAGCATGTCAACTAGATTTGTGATAACAGGGACTTCGGTCACCTGCTCATCTCCAGCACCTAAATCAATGACTGGCACATTTTAAGGACCCAGTATTTGTTGAGCTACTGATGATGGTTTAATAATAAATAGCTTATCATGTAGAAGTGACACTACAAATTCGACCCCCAGCTACCTCCACATACCAAGTATGATTCAGTGATATTAACTTAATAAAACTTGTGGCCTCTGGTGTTCTCCAACCTCTCATTCAAGAACAAAACTCTGCAACTGGCAGGTCACAGGCTTACATCTTCATCTATGAGAACCCAGTATCTACTCTGCAGGACATCATCCTGCACCATGTGTGCAACTTCAAGGGCAGCGTGAGCAATGTGTATCACTCTTTTCTTCACTATGTCTTCATACTAATTGTTGTGTATGTAAATATTTTGGGGGATTACTATGTTACTCACCCTAAACTGATTGGTGATTGTGCCCTACCCTAGGGTGTGGCCTGGCATTTGATTCACCTAACCTGGGATCCGCCAGGCTGAATGGGGGTTGCGGAGCCACGTGGCATGGGATGGCAGAGAAAGATTCATCTATCCATCGCCATCCTTCTCCTATATTAATTATTTGATTCTACACTAATGACAGCCAGCATCTTCCTGTTGTGTGAGACTGTCATCTCACTGGTCCAGCTCAGGGAGGGGAAGCCCTATGGCCTTCACCATGGTGGGCATTAGCTCAGGCCCCCAATTTTTTAATCTTTCTTAATGATTAAATTACATAACATACTACCTTTGGGGCCTGAGTAATAGCACAGTAGGTGGGGAATTTGCCTTGCACAAAAAGGGCAGACCCAGCATCCTATATGGTCCCGTGAGCCTGCCAGGAGTGATTTCTGAGTAGCCCCTGAGCACTGCTGGTGTGGCCCCAAAAGCAAAAAATAAAAAGAGTACAGTTTGTTAGTTTGAGTTAAAACTTTAGTCACTAGCTAAACTCATTTTTATTTAAAATACTGCATCACCCCTATTATATGTAGTACTAATTGATGCCTAACATTCTTTTCAGGACTAAAATTTTAAATATATATATATGTATATGTATACCTATGTATCTAAAATATAGATATTACAAATTCATTTCAGAAAATGTTTGTTAAGACTAGACCACTCCAACTACTTGTTAGCTCTTAGGGATAAAGTAAAAACTAAAACATTGACATAATAACCTGGCACAGACCTCAGAAGAAAGGGCATTTTCCATTCACCCCTGAACCAGGGAAGCCATCCACGAAACATCCAGGCTTGTCTATAACATCACCTGGAAGCAATCCTCTACCACAGAAGACCCTACACTGCTCAGACATCGACTTGCTCAAAAGAGACTTCCCTTAACACTGAGAAGACTTAACAACAACAACGACCTGCTTACAGGACAGTGCTCCCTGCATTGCTCTTTGATTGTGAGGTGAAACGAGAGGACACTCCACATCCTGACTTCAATGTAGGATATGCAGATTCCAGGATCTTTAATACAAAAACATGATACCAACAACAGAGACTGTGTGAAAAATAAAAGTGTGTTGGCACTACAGACAATGTCTTGGATTGGACGATCTAGCTTGCCTGGAGCCTAGAGTTGGTCTTGTGCCAGGAAACTTCAGGGGTTGGGTCTCTTTGTATTTAGGCCAAGGTTATTCCTTTCCATGTCCCTCATATTTTGGTGGGCCTATGCAAACAACAATTGCCACTCTAACACCATTTTTACTGTGCTCCTTTGACTCTAATCCTTAAAAAGAACCCACTTAAAGTTTGAGGTTAACTTAAGCTAATATGCATGTACATGGAAATGTAAAAAATACTATGCCTGTAATGTTTAAGGAATTACGTAAGTTTTATGGCTTTAGATTGCCTTGTGTGCTGTTAAGAAATATCATAATGTGTTACAATCTGAGAACTTGAGGGACAAAGTAATTGTACATGGATTCTGTCTTATTTATCTTAATGTTCTTTGGCTGAAATTTCAAAGTTAAGATATCAGCAAGGGGACTTCTGAGAATTATGTTATGGGTGATTGTCCTTCCACTGTAACTTTACCTTGTCCTCTTTCTTTGCATCTTTGTTCTCATAATTAAAAATAAAAAATTAAAAAAAATAAAAAACTAAAATATTGAACCATACTGTGCAAAAATACAGTCCAATATTTAAAATGAAAAATGATGATGTGTACAATTATTTTAAAATATGTACTATAATATGTTATATTGAAAAAATAAACATGGGGCCAGAATGATAGCATAGTGGGTAGGGTGTTTACCTTGAATGCAGCCTACCTGGGTTCAATACCAGGCATCCCATATGGTTCATTGAGAGAAGCAACTGAGAATGCAAAACGTTTTTTTTCATCTGGGTGAATAGGAATATGGTAGAAGCAGTCTTTCAGATCAATTATAATTAGTGGCCATTTTTTTTGGAATAACTACAGTTGCTGGTAAACCAGTCTGCAATATGCCCATAGATATCATGGATAAATTTACAGCTCTAAGATACATAAAAAGTTTCCATTTACCAGATTTATTTTTTGTAGTGAGAAAAAGATGGTTCAATATGTCCTAAACTTAGCTGTTCTGCTAGCTCTTCTAATTCTGTCAGCACCTTTAATTTATCAGTTTTAAGGGGCCACTGACCTGTCCAAATTGGTTCGTCATATTTTCATTTTATTTTTATTGGTGCTGGTGTTTTTATAGTAGTGGCCCCTACTAAAAATTTTGGGTTTTTAAAGGTTCGGGCTCTTCTGGAGCTAATGGGATGTGGAATTCTGCTTTCCACTGTTTGTGTAGGTCACAGCCCCACAGGGATGGTGAAAATGGGCCCACGTGAGGTCTGATTGTCGCTTTTTTTTTATTTCCTGGGCTGTAAAATACCATAGTCCTCGTACTCAATAGACAGGAGCTCAGGCCTCCTACTCCTCCTAGCAAATACGGGATTTCCTGAAGAGGCCAATTTTCTGGCCATTTTTTATCAGAAATTATGGTAACCTGAGCACCCTTATCTATCATGCCATCAAAGTGTTGCCCTTCCAAGTGAAGTTTGATCATTGGGTGTTCATCTTTAAATTTAGTAACCAGAGCCACAATTGGGTTTTGAGCAGCACCAAGATTTGTGCTTCCAAAACCTCCAATTCTGGTCCTATCTGAAGTCCCAAATTTGACATAAGGCACTATTACTATCTGGGCAATTGCTTCTCCTTTTTTAAAGGTCCATGTAACTGGTATGGTAATAACTACAATGATTTTTCCCATAGAATCTAAGTCAATGACACCAGTGGTTACTGATATACCCTTTATGTTGAGGGAACTTCTGCCAAGAATCAAACCCATAGTATCTGGGGGTGGCGGGCCCACAATGCCAGTTTCTAACATGTAAGGGCATGCTCCTGGGTAACTGTAATGTCCTCTGGGCATAATATGTCTAATCCGGTGCTCCCTGATGTGGCATGAATTAATTTCCCTATAGTGATGAATTTTCTTGGGCTGAGCTTGGAAGGATTATTGTCTGTGAACTTTGCCCCTGATTTGGAAGGGCCTTGGGGGAAGCCCTGTGGGTGTTTCCCTGCATCTTGTATGTGTGCCCTTGAGGAGCTGATTTTATAAGAAGAGGACAATTCCTTTTTATATGCCCCTGTTTTCCACAATGGTAGCAGACGATTTGCCTCCTGGAAATTGTGTTGAAACCTCTTCTTAGGTTATTATCAATGAAGTTTCCAGATCTGCAATCTTTCGGCCAGTGGTGACCCTTTTTGCATTTTGGGCAAAGACCTGGTTTATGGAAAGTGCCCTGTCCCCGAGGGGAATAAGGCATCATTCCCTTGGTAACTGGGAAGGTTTGTACTGAGTTTAAGTGGGGTGGGGTGGGGTTACCCATAGACATTCCGACAGGCATAAAGTAAATCATTCACATCTGCCTTTTCATTTAATGTATTCAATACTAATCTACAGGCCAAATTTGCATTATAATAAGCCAAAGATTTTACTAGAAAGTTTCTCATCTCCTCATCTTCGACTTGTAACTTCAGAGCATCTTTAATCTTACCTACAAACTCTGCATATGGCTCATAAGGGCCTTGGGTAATTTTTAAAAAGTTTCCTCTACCAATGCTGTTAGAATCCATTTTTCCCATGATGACAATGCAATATCCCTAATTAAATTTAAGATTTCTTTAGGTAAAGCTGCATGTGTCTGAATATTTGAAAATTGATTTTCTGCCATCAATAATTCATACAATAGAGTAACACCTGCCACTTGTTTTTTCATACCATTCGGGCTTTATAATTTGGCTTTTACGCCTTCTGAATAGTACATTTCCCATTCAGTTTGCTGTTTAGATGACAGATATATTTTTGCGATTCTTTTAAAATCATACAAAGTCCAAGATGAGTTATGACTCCAAAGTCTTAGTAACTCCACACTGTATGGTGATTTTGGACCATACTCTTTACATGCTTTTTTAAACCAATCTAATTCTTCCATCTAATAGGGTACATAGTTAGAAACATTTACCCTGTGTAAAGGGGATGAGGCCAGATTAGCAAAATTACTCTTAATAGAGCTCTGAGGCTGTACATGTGGTTCATCGTCTGAATCTGCACTGTTGTGCGATTCAATTTTGTGATTAGAATCGGGCCTCACTTGTGGAGTTAGCACCAGAGGTTGATCATTGTCTGAGTTACTAGTGTCATGCAATTCGCTAAATCAGGCTTAACTTTCCGAGTTGTTTTTCTTCCAGCAAAAATTTCTATATTGTTGATGGTGGGGCTGGATTCATCAGCCCTTACCTTGATCTGAATTTTCATTGGAAAGATTTCCTTATTATCCATACTGGTTTTAGCCTCACCATTTCTACACTTTCTATTTCCTAAATACCAGCCAATACCAAAACCAAAGAAAAAGTCAAAAACAAAAGAAAAAGTTAACAAAACTATTAGAATATAGTAAAATTCCTTTACCTAAAGAAAGCATTAGGGAACAATTAGAGAATTCTAGAAGAAGTCAGGAGAAGTCTAGAAGTCTACCAAAATGCTTTTGGTAAAATTTTGTTGGGGACAGTACCCAGAAATTCTCAGGGCTTATTACTGGCTCTTACTCTTAACTCCATTTCAGCAGCAGTACTGTTAAAATAATACCATGAGCATGCCATGGCCTGCCAAGGATAAATACATTTTTTTTTTTTGGTTTTTTGGGCCACACCCGTTTGACGCTCAGGGGTTACTCCTGGCTATGTGCTCAGAAATCGCCCCTGGCTTGGGGGGACCATATGGGACGCCGGGGGATCGAACTGCGGTCCGTTCCTTGGCTAGCGCTTGTAAGGCAGACACCTTACCTCTAGCGCCACCTTCCCGGCCCCGGATAAATACATTTTTATCTTTTGGAAATCACATGATTTTGTATCAACAGAGCGTGCAGAGCATCACTCCTTCTGCTTTATCTTATTCAACACAGTGAACTCTACTCAGTTTTGCTGGTTTGCATAATGCATAACATAACTTGCCCTAAGCACTGCAGCTATGTGTTTGCAATATCAGCCATAAGAGATGCAGATAGTAATCACTTCTTATATATTGTTCGAAAGAGTGAAGAGAAACTCTAAGTTGATCTGGTTTAATTTTTTATTTTTATATAATATTTTAACTTTTGTTTATAAAAGCATCTAAAATCACTTCAATGCCTTTGATGTTACTTTGATGTTACTTTATGTTCTTTATGTGCCATGATTATGATTCTGTAAATGAAGCCAAAGTGATAGTACAGTGGGTAGGACACTAGCCTTGCATGTGCATTGTCCGCCCCATTGTAGCACCTACACTACTCAGTTTCTGCTGCTCTTGAGCTTTATTCACAATTTCCCTATTACATGGGATTTAAAGTTCCTCTGTTTTAATTCCTTTTTAGTTAAATTAAGATTCAAGAATTATTTTATATCTTTTTTCACACACTTTAAAGAGTTGTTTTTCAAAAGATTCTTTAACAACTTCACCCATTTAAATATTTACTTACAAATCTAGAGGTATAAATAAAGCATGAATTGTTGTCATAATATATTACCATGTAAATATAAATGCACTTGCAAAGGTAGTTTTGTTGTTGTTGTTGTTGTTATGGTTGGTTTTGGGCTACACCTGGTGCTACTCAGGGGGTACTCTTGGCTCTGTGCTCAGAAAGTACTCCTGAGAAGCTTGGGGAATCATATGGAATGCTGGGTATATAACCTGAGTCAGCCACATGCAAGGAAAACTCCCTCACCATTGTGTTATCACTCCAGCCTCTGCAAAGGTAGAATTTAAAAGGAAGAATTCATTTTTTATAATCTTAGGGTGGCAAGCAATTTCTGAAATAGGTACATTCGTCAATCATATTGGGCATTTCAGTTACACACCACAGTTCAATTTCTATTTTCCTTCCAAGTGTTTAATAGTTAATGGATATCCTTGCCTTGAATATGTCCACTGTTCAGAATTTGCTTGGATCTAATTGTCAAGAATGCTTTACAGAATTATTTGTTACTCTCTCATTTAACAACACATTATCTTTACATAATTTAAGTACTATGAAACAACCAAAAGATAGAAGATTCTGGAAATGTTTCAGGATAAGTCACCAACATTACAAGCTCTTCTTCAAATTCTCCAAAGTGTCCCTCCTTCATTTTGATTTTATCTTAAATCCTGGTCTACAGAACTACTGAGTTTCCTAAACCTCTCTTCTGGGACTTTACTTAAGACAATAAAGACTGTAGCTGTATTTGCATTTCTACATTGAATCTTGCAACTCACAACTAGTGTGTGTGTGTGTGTGTGTGTGTGTGTGTGTGTGTGTGTGTGTGTGTGTTCTTTCTGTTGGGGCATTTTTCTCTTCTGGTTTATTTAGAGAGGCCACACTCAGTTCTCTGAGTAATTCCTACCTCTAAATGCCTCACTGGAAAGCTTTAAATCTCTAACTAGCTGAGCTGAGTCAGGAATAAAAGCCAGTACTGTGATCTTTAATGTGTGCTCAGGGAGCACTCCTGGCAAGGCTCAGGGGACCACATGCCAGAGATTGAACCCAAGCAATCCAAGTGCCCTACCCACTGTACTCTGTCTTTGGTCCCAAAACTGATCTTTTCATCTTATCTCTGTGTTCAAGACACTCCCTGATACAGTTTGTCCTATATTTTATCTAAGTAAATAAATAATGATGTACAAACATATGTTCAGTAGAATAGATAGTTTTAGCAAGATCATGGTTCTTGTGCCAACTAAAATCAACTACAATATTGAACCAGCTGCTATGTACTGTTAGGATAGCTTCTTAAATTTCTTTGCTTCAAGTTTTCTCATTATAAACTGAACATAATATAAATTGATTATCTCACAAATTTAAATAAAAATTGTAAATGCTTAAAATTGTTCAGAACACATTATAAATAATTTATGTATGTAACTTCTTGCTGTTATTTTAATTACAATTACTTGTATTTAAGGATGCCTGCCAAAAATATAAAGATTTGATTTTTTTGCCTCACGGCACTTTAAGTAATCTTTTAATGAAAAGTAAGGAATGACTATAAAATCTTTTAACTCATACAGGAAATGAAATTAAAAAAAACTGTAAATAGAATCTAAAATCTCAAGTTTGCAAAAGCAAAGATTGAACGATTGCCAGGTTAATAATAAAAATATTTCCACTCAATCTTCTAGTTTCTATTGGAACAAAAATATTTCACTTATTAGATGTTCCAAATAATTTTTTTAGGTTTTGGACCATACCCTGCAATTCTTAGGGCTTCCTTCTAGCTCTGTACTCAGGCAGTGCTCCTGGCATTGCTCAGAGGTGCATATGTGGTTCCAGAGATCAAACTAGGGTCAGTCATATGCAAGACAAAACTTTAATCCCTGTACTATCTCTATAGCATATATAATCTATACCATAATTTATATATACAGTAATTTATACAGGTGTAATTATGTTATATATATGTAATTTATATATACAATATAAATAATCTATACCTTATAGCAAAATCTGTACCATAAATTGTTTTCAACATGTACTCTAATCTTAAATGTCTTCCCTAACCAAGAGCAGTATCTTGGATAAAGAACAAGAGCTCATAGTAAAAACTTTCCATAACTCACATTATTTTATGGTTTTGTAGTATTATTTATAAAATTAACTAAGAGATGGTTAGATATGTCTCATACCTGTGTTTTTTTCTCCTAAAAGTATTAACTTCCTAATATTATGCATGTATTTTGATACACAGCTGTATTTCAAAATATTGTTAAAGTTTTTCTTTCTTTTCTTTCTTTTATTTTTGGCTTTAATTTTACTCCTGGCTATGCACTCAGAGGTTACTCTTGGGAGCTCAAGGACCATATGGTGTTCTAGGGATTAAACTGGGGTTGGCTGTATAGATCATTGCTCTGCCCCCCCCCTTTGATTTTTGAGGGTAGAATTTGAGCCACAGCCCATGGTACTCAGGAATTATTCCTGGATCTGTGCTCAGGGATCACTCCTGGTGAGGTTCAGGATCAAACTCTAGTCAGCTGCATGTTAGATAAGCATTATCCACTGTTCTATTCCTCTAGTCCTTGGAAGTTCATCTTGTAAATCTAGGTATCATCTCAAAGATCTTAGAAAGAGTTCTTATATTTTTGAGCTAAAAATCCCTATTTACACACCTCTAATCATTGTAGCATTACTCACAATAGCCAAAATCTGGAAATAATTCAAATGTCGAACAGAGGACTAGGTAAGAGGTGAAGTGATAGCACAGCAGCTAGGGCATTTGCCTTGCACACAACTGACCCAGATTCAATTCCTGGCATCTCGTATGGTCCCCAGAGTCTGTTAGGAATGATTTCTGAGTACAAAGTGAGGAGTAACCTTAAGTGCCACTGGATGTGACCCAAAAATAAATAAATAAATAATAAAAAAACAGAGGACTAGATAAGGTAAAAAAAAAACCTATGGTACATATACATAATGAAATACTGGATTCCAAGAAAAGATAAATAAATAAATAAATAAATAAATAAATAAATAAATAAATAAATAAATAAATAAATAAATAAAGGACTAGATAAGGTAAAAAAATCTATGGCACATATACATAATGAAATACTGGACTCGAAGAAAAGATAAAATTGTGCAATTTTCTGCACCATAAAGGCATCAGGCTGAGTGATTTGGTCAGAAGAAGAGGAACAGACACAGATTAGTCTTGTCTATATGCAAAATATAAAGAAATAGAGTGGGAGAATAGCAAATGTCCAAAAGCAACAGAAACTGAGAACTGGTTCTTTAGGAAATTTATCACCTCAGGGAAGGAGAGGTTTGGGAACATTGAGACAATAGTGGAGAAACATGGCCACTCTGGAGAGGGTGCAGCACTGGAATGTTTTATGTGTGGACCCTACCATTCACAGTTTTGTAAATTAGAATTTTCTAAAATAAAATTTCAGAGGAAGAAAGAAAGCAGCACATGAAAAGCAAAGTGGCCTGATGAAGGCAGAATTGTCACACACTTCCCTTTTTAGACCACAGCTTCATGACTGTGTGCTTGATAATTGATCTGGAATTGCAGGACTTATTCTACTCAATATTTATCTTCTCTTTTTTAATTAAAATAGAATCTCTCAAGTGCTGGAAAAAAGGATGTATAATTCATGTTAAATAAATAAAAAATCTTGGTCACAGATAAAATTACATATGATTTATTTATGCTATTCATTTTCATTTTTTAACACAAATCAGTACTAGCAATTTTCAAATTTCAAAACAAGCACAATGGCTTAAGAATATTCAAAGAAGGTACTGGAGTGATAGCACAGTGGGAGTGCATTTGCTTTGCATGCGGCCAACCCAGGTTTGATCGCCAGAATCCCATATGGTCCCCTGAGCCTGAGAGGAGTAATTTCTGAGAAAGCAAGGAGTAACCACTGACCAACTACAGGTGTTACCCCAAAACAAAAAATTTTAAATGTACCAATAAAATCAGTAATTGGGGGTGAAAGTTATGGGAGAGAGCTAATAGAAATTGGTACTTTAGGGGCCGGAGAGATAGCATGGAGGTAAGGTGTTTGGTTTGCATGCAGAAGACAGTGATTTGAATCTTGGCATCTCATATGGTCCCCCGAGCCTATCAGGAACAATTTCTGAGCACAGATCCAGGAGTAACCCCTGAGCACTGCTGGGTGTGACACCAAAACCAAAACCAAAAAAAAAAAAAAAAAAAGAAATGGATAATTTAAAAGCTCAACTGTCATTTATATTAGTGTTTTAATATTTAGGATTCTCTATTCTGATATCTGGGCAATAATGTTTATGATAATTTAAACAAAACATCTCATCACCATATGACAGCACTGGATATATTTGGATCAGAGACACAATTGTACTGTGAAACTTTTTGTATTTAAATAAAACAGATACATTTAAGGGCACTCAGATAAATTTTGGGAAACTATATAAACAAGAACAAGCTTACTCTCATAACTAGAAATGTTCTTTCATTGTAAAGCTCAAATAAACTTAGAAGGTCAAAACTATTATACATTCACACAGAGCATCTTGAAACACAGAGTATAAAGACTGAAAATTTCTGTGAAGGACCTTGTAACCGCATTTCATAAAAATCATCAAATAAATTGGAATTATCCAAGGAAATTCCTGAAGTAATAAACTAAGGTTGAATTTATAGCTTGGTGGACCAGCCTGTTGAGTTTGAATATTTTAAGTAGATTTAAATGAGCCAAATCAAATCAATGAAATAATACATGATTTTATTAAATGCATCGTTTTATTATTTTATTATATTAATTAAAGGTAAAAATAAAATCTCAGACTCTGAACTTCAGTCCTGTTTAGGATCTTAACAAACTCAAGAGATCTGTGTTTGTCAATAATAAGTTGATGGGTATATAAATAAAATTCAAGGCAGTTACACTCATTTTTTTTCAAAGGTCCTGAAGAAAAACTTTTGCAAGCACGAACATGTGTCCTCTGTCAAGTGTGAGATACGAACACTGCAGGAACAGATGTTCAGATAGGGCCAGTCATGCTCAGTGAAATAGAAACTGTAAACACCATGAATGTGCGCCAAGGATCCACTCTCAAATTAATTTCATAAACTTGTACTATCACATCTCTAACATACTGAATATGTTCTTCATATTACTTGGATTGATTTAATCAATTTTAATAAGCTTTCCTCTGAAACATTTAAATGCTAAATAAACCAGCAACTAAAACTTTAGGTGAGAAAGAAGCAGAAGAGTGTGTTAGCATGTAAAAGCCTATAAGCAAAAGCAGTGTGAAAAGCATTGAGGAGGAAAAGATTGCCCAAATGCTGTCTATAACCCATTTTAATCTCACAGAGTGACCCATTCTCACTTCCTTCCCCCTGGATAACTCCACCACAAGGTTTTTATTGGTATATTTCTTCCCCTCTTTTCTTCCCACAACTTTGTAATCAGAACTATGCCTGTTAAATAGCGGTCCTCATTATTACATATGTTAATTGGATTGTTATTACTGAATAAATGAAAGGGATAGAATGCAGAGGAAGGACTATTACCTAAAGAATCTACAGGGGCTGAAGTGATAACACATGCCTTGCATGCAGCTGAACCAGTGTTCAATCTCTGATATTCCATTTGGTCCCCCAAGCACTGCTATGAATGACCCTTGAGTGTAAAGCCAAAAGTAACCCCTGAACAATGCCAGGTGTTGCCAAAAAATAAATCTAGAGATGGACACTTTAGAGGAAGGTATTGGATGAGCATTAATATCAAGGTTAAGGAATATATAAAGGTCAACTTGTTAAAAAGCAGCAGTGTGCTAGACCGTGTTGGATGCTTTCTTTTTTTTAATATTTTTTATTTAAACACCTTGGTTACAAACATGATTGTGGTTGGGTTTCAGTCATATCAGATGGCAACAACCATCACCAGTGCAACATTCACATCACCAATGACCAAATATCCCACCTCCCATCCCCGCCTTTACCTGTACTCTAGACAGGCTTTCCATTTCCCTCATATATTCTCATTGTTAGGATAGTTTAAAATGTGGCTATTTCTCGAACTAAACTCATCACTCTTTGTAGTGAGATTCATGAGGTTGGCTGTAAGTCCAGCCCTCCTCTCTTTTATCTCTGAAAATTGTTGAGAAATGTCTTTCATTTTTCTTAAAATCCATAGATGAGTGAGTGAGACCATTCTCCGTCTTTCTCTCTCTCTGACATATTTCACTCAGCATAATAGATTCCACGTACATCCATGTATAGGAAAATTTCATGACTTCATCTCTCCTGATGGCTGCATAATATTCCATCGTGTATATGTACCACAGTTTCTTTAGCCATTCATCTGTTGAAGGGAATCTTGGTTGTTTCCAGAGTCTTGCTATGGTAAATAGTGCTGTAATAAATGTAGGTGTAAGGGAGGGGTTTTTGTATTGTATTTTTGAGTTTCTAGGGTATATTTCTAGGAGTGGTATAGCTGGATCATATGGGAGCTTAATTTCCAGTTTTTGGAGGAATTTACATATCGCTCTCCAGAAAGGTTGAACTAGTTGGCATTCCCACCAACAGTGGATAAGAGTTCCTGTTTCACCGCATCCCCACCACACTGCTTGTTCTCATTCTTTGTGATGTGTGCCAGTCTCTGTGGTGTGAGGTGGTACCTCATAGTTGTTTTGATTGCATCTCCCTGATGATTAGTGATGTTGAGCATTTTTTCATGTGCCTTTTGGCCATTTGTATTTCTTCTTTATCAAAGTGTCTGTCCATTTCTTCTCCCCATTTTCTGATGGGATTAGATGTTTTTTTCTTGTAAAGTTCTGTCAGTGCCCTGTATCTTTTGGATATTAGCTCCTTATCTGATGGGTATTGGGTGAATACTTTCTGCCAATTAGTGGGTGGCACTTTTATCCTGGGCAATATTTCTTCAAGGTGCAGAAGCTTCTCAGCTTAATATATTCCCATCTGTTAATCTCTGCATTCACTTGCTTGGAGAGTGCAGTTTCCTCCTTGAATATGCCTTTAATCTCAATGTCCTGGAGTGTTTTGCCTACATGTTGTTCTATATACCTATGGTTTCAGATCTGATATCAAGGTTTTTAATCCATTTGGATTTTACCTTCATACATGATCTTAGCTGGGGGTCTAAGTTCATTTTTTTGCAAGTGGGTAGCCAGTTGTGCCAAAACCATTTGTTCTAGAGGCTTTCTTTGCTCCATTTAGGACTTCTTGTTCCTTTATCAAAGGTTGGATGATTGTATGTCGGGAGAACATTCTCTGAGGACTCGTCTATTCCACTGATCTGAGGTTTTTCTTTATTCAAATACTAAGCTGTTTTGATAATTATCGCTTTGTGATACAGTTTAAAGTTGAGGAAAGTAATGCTTCCCATATTCTTTTTTCCAATAATTACTTTGGATATTCGAGGGTGTATATTGTTCCAAATAAGTTTCAAAAGTGCCTGATCCACTTCTTTGAGGAATGTCATGGGTATATTTAGAGGGATTGCATTAAATCTGTACAATGCTTTGGGAAGTATTGCCATTTTAATTATGTTAATCCTGCCAATCCCTGAGCAGGGTATGTGTTTCAATTTCCGTGTGTCCTCTCTTATTTCTTAGAGTCCTCTCTTATTTCTTAGAGTTTTATAGTATAGGTCCTTCACATCTTAAGTTAAGTTGACTCCAAGATATTTGAGTTTGTGTGGCACTACTGTAAATAGGATTGTTTTCTTAATGTCCATTTTTCCCTATTATTATCAGTGTACAGAAAGACCATTGATTTTTGTGTGTTAATTTTGTAGCCTGCCACCTTGCTATATGAGTCTATTGTTTCTAGAAGCTTTTTGGTAGTCTTTAGAGTTTTCTGAGTATCATGTCACCTACAAACAGCAAGAGCTTGACTTCTTCCTTTCCTATCTGGATTCCATTGATATATTTTTCTTGTCTCATAGCTATAGCAAGGATTTCCAGTGCTATTTTGAATAGGAGTGGTGAGAGAGAACAGCCTTGTCTTGTGCCAGAATTTAGAGAGAAGGCTTTTAGTTTTTCTTCATTGAGGACAAAATTTACCACTAGCTTGTGGTAGATGGCCTTAACTATACTCAGAAAGGTTCCTTTCATTTCCATCTTGCTGAGTTTTGATCAAGAATGAGTGTTGGACCTTATCTTATGCTTTCTCTGCGTCTATTGATATGATCATGTGATTTTTATTTTTCTTGTTGTTGATGTTTTGTATTTTGCTGATAGATTTACGGATGTTAAACCAGCCTTGCATTCCTTGGATGAAACCTACTTGATCGTAGTGGATGATCTTCTTAATGAGGCATTGAATCCTATTTGCCAGGATTTTGTTGAGGATCTTTGCATCTGCATTCATCAGCGATATTGATCTGTAATTTTCTTTTTTGGTAGCATCTCTGTCTGGTTTAGGTATCAAGGTGATGTTAGCTTCATAGAAGCTATTTGGAATTGTTCCTGTTTCTTCGAATTCATAAAAGAGTCTTGCCAGGATTGGTAGTAGTTCCTCTTGGAAAGTTTGAAAGAATTCATTAGTAAATCCATCTAGGCCTGGGATTTTGATTTTGGGCAGACATTTGATTACCCTTTTAATTTCATCAATAATGATGGGGTTGTTTATCTATGCTACATCCATTTTATTCAATCGTGGAAGGTTATATGAGTCCAGGAATTTATTTATTTCTTCCAGGTTCTCATTTTAAGTGGCATAGAGTTTCTCAAACTAGTTTCTGATTACCCTTTGAATCTCTGCAATATCTGTAGTGATCTCCACTTTTTCATTTCTAATATGAGTAATCAAGTTTTTCTCTCTCTCTTTGTTGTTTTTCCTAATGGTCAATCAATCTTGCTTATTTTTTTGAAGAACAAACTTCAGCTTTTGTTGATCTTTCGGATAGTTTTTTGGGTTTCCACTTCTCTGATTTCTGCTGTCAGCTTTGTTATTTCCTTCTATCTCCCTATTTTAGGTTCCTTTTGTTGAGAACTTTCTAATTCTATGAGTTGCTTCATTAAGCTATTCAGGTATGCCTCTTCTTTCTTGATGTGTGCTTGCAAAAATTTATCGTTCAACTACAAATGAAAAAAAAAACTACAATGCAGGTCTTCTAATTTCTTTCCAGCATTTTATCAATGGATCCCACTCAAATGTAGCCTCTCCCCATGGCTGCTCCCAATATCTTGATTAGGTGCCCCACCTTCTGCATTTTAACATCCTCCTCAACCACAGGAAAGAATATGCTTTGAATAGTACATCCATCCTGTGAAAAATCCTTATTGGATGTTCATGTTCAAAATTAGTAACAGGAAAAATATCACCATGTAATAATGTTACATGTTTTCACCCTTCTCTTTGTATTTTAGACATTATTCTCCTAGGTCAGAACTCCAGTGTTTTACACTTGTTCACGAGTTTGCAATTTAATTTTTCATAGTCAATACAGATTGACACTCTGTGCCTATTATCTTTGTCTTCCAATGTTACTTTATAATTATAATACAATTAAAAGCATTGTTGGGCATCTTAAGGGGCAATAGAAATAGAACTTCTCATGAACATACTTTAGTTGGAAGATCAAGTTCATAGAAATTCCTTATAACTTAAAAATTAGCTTAGTAAATACTCCTAGAATAGGAGAGAGAAATCAGAACTAGCCTACCATGCTGAAGTGATACCTAGTTGGAGAACTAATTCAGGCCACACAAAATCTCTTTTTGTGGTCCCCTGTTTGTGACATCAGGCTGGGAAAATCCATGAAACTATGCCAGCCCAGTGGGGCCTGACTGTGAAAAATTGTCAGTGCTGCCTGTGCATGTCTGTCTACTATCCTCTTGCATGAACCTCTTGGGAGTGGGCTGAAAAGAGGCTCCAGAAAACTTGCTCTCCCAGAGGCAAATTTCAGGGCAGAAACACCAAGGAACTTCTTCAGAACATGAAAACCTGCTATGCTTTGCAAAAGCCAGGTCCCCTGTTTGTGAAGTCAGGCTAGGAAAATCTACGAAACTACACCTGCCCAGTGGGGCCCGACTGTGAAAAATTGTGAGTGCTGCCTGTGTGTGTCTTTCTACTATCCTGTTGCGTGAACCTCTTGGGAGTGGGCCAAAAAGAGGCTCCAGCAGAGCACTTTGGCTCCGCTTCACTACGCGGCCATGTGCTCTTTCTAAGAAAAGAAGAGCATTGCAACAAGAAAAAAAATCACACTAAGAACTTTGCTACATAAATAAAGCCCAGCAATTCTCTCCAGACTGTCTTCTCTACTGCATGCTCGATCCTAAGATTTGATCCTGTGTGAGGCTTCATCCACGGAGAACTCCCCTCCCTTGGAGGCAAGTCGACCCATCTAGAAAGGACGGGGCCAGAGGAGTGTTCTGCCTGCATAATTTAGCCAATGAATACCACTACAACACTCAGAAAAATTCACAATACAAGTGTGACAATGGGGAAACAGCACAGGCCAGCATCAGACATAGAGAATGAAGATGACAATTCTGATAACCAGATAATGACCAACCAACTAATCAATCTCTCAGATAAAGACTTTAGACTAGCAATATGGAATATGCTCAACGAACTCAAGGAAACTATGGATCGAGTTGAACAGAACACTAATAAGAACCAAGAAAATATGAAGACAGAAATCACAAAACCCCAAACTGAAATAACATGTCAACTAACAGGCCTGAAAATTTCAGTAAATGAAGTGAATGACAAAATGGATAAGCTCTGGGACAGGGTATCAGAAGCTGAGATTAGACTTGGTGCTGTGGAAAATGAGATACATAACAATTCCATACAGCAGGAGAGATAGGAAAAAAACTTAAAGTAAATGAACAGACAATGGAAAAATTAGTCAAACAATGGGAACAGATGAAAATAGAAGTCTATGATAAGATCAACAGAAACAACTTAAAAATCATTGGAGTCCCAGAGACCCAGGAAGAAAATTTCCAGGAAGAATCAATGGTCAAGAACATCATTAAAGAGAAACTTTCAGAGCTAAAAAATATATGTGATCAAATCCTGCATGCTTGAAGAGTACCAATCAAAAGAGACCCCAGAAAAAATACCCCAAGGCACAACCTAGTCACAATGACGAATCCCACAGATAGACACAGAATTCTGAAAACAGCAAGATCAAAAGGGAAAATTACATTCAAGCGAGCATCTTTGAAATTTACAGCAGACCTGTCACCAGAAACACTCAAGACCAGAAAGCAGTGGTGGGATATTGTGACAGACTGAATGAAATGAATGCTTCACCTAGAATTCTGTATCCAGCAAAACTCACTTTCGGGTTTGACGGAAGAATACATGGTTTCACAGACAAACAACAGCTCAGAAACTTTACAGACTCAAAACCAGTCTAAAGAGAAAAACTGAAAGACCTAATTTAAGACAAGACTAACCAAAAGACACAACAAATTTTGATAAAAAGATGGCATTAAATCCCAGGATAATTCTTTCTCTCAACGTCAGTAGACTAAATGCACCAGTTAAGAGACACAGAGTGGCTAAATGGATCAAAAATCTCAATCCAACCTTCTGCTGCCTACAAGAAACACCCTTGAATATTCAGAACAAACATAGACTCAAAATAAAAGGCTGGAGAAAAATTATCCAAGCAAACAACACCCATACAAAAGCTGGAGTGGCCATACTAATATCAGATAATGCAAACATTATACTCAGGAGGTTGTAAGGGACAAAGATAGACATCTTATATTAATCAAGGTGTATGTAGAGCACGAAAAAATAACTCTCCTAAACATATATGCACCGAATGAGGGGCCAGCAAAATATTTAATACAACTGTTGACAAATCTGGAAAATAATATCAATAACAACACAATAATTATGGGGGACCTCAACACGGCTTTATCAACACTGGATAGGTCAACCAGACTGAAACCCAACAAGAATATACTAGACCTGAAAAGAAAAATGGAAGAAAGAGGCCTAATGGATATATATAGGACACTCTATCCCCAGAAACCTGGATACACATTCTTCTCCAATGTACATAGGACATTCTCCAGGATAGAGTACATGCTGGCACATAAAACACACCTCCATAATATTAAGCGGATAGATATTTTGCAAACTACCTTCGCTGACCACAAGGCTCTGAAATTATTTGTGAATTCCAAAGGGACACAGAAGAAAAACTTTAACACTTGGAAGTTAAACAGCCTCATACTCAATAACCAGTGGGTCCGAGATGAAATCAAGGAGGAAATCAAAAGGTTCTTGGAAACAAATGACAATAAAGACACAAACTATCAGAACTTATTGGACACAGCAAAAGCACTACTGAGAGGAAAATTTATGGTTTTGCAATCACAGATCAGGAAGAAAGAAGGAGCTTACCTGAGTAGCTTAATCACACAGCTAGTAGAACTAGAAAGTGCTCAACAAAAAAAAACAAAAATAGGGAGACAGAAGGAAATAACAAAGCTGAGAGCAGAAATCAATGAAATGGAAACCAAAAAAAACAATCCAAAAGATCAACAAGTGTTGGAGACTGTTTGGAATAATTAAAAAGCCCTCTCAATAATCAAAATGAAGTTTCTGAAAATCTTGGCCAAAGTGCTTTTACAAACTGCATGTGGCCTTCCTTGCCCTTGGATCCAAAGAAATAGAAATAGCCTAGAGCTAGGGAGTTACTAGGCTCCAAGATGTCCTTGTAAAGACAGGGGTCAAAAGGCCCAAGCTGAGATTAGATTTTGTACTTTGTTGCTCAAAAATAATGTAAATCTCTTGACTGATGATAATCTTATTAACCTTGTAAAATCAAGATGTTCCCGTGGAAAATTACAGCAATTCCTACTGTTCCCCGCCCCTACTCTCTCTCTGTTTTGCATTGTCTATAAAAGGTCTAATTTTTCTTTTATTAAACGGTTTCCTGATCGGACCCTCGTCTCGAGTCTCATTTTCCCAGCCCCTCTTCTATTCCAGGCCGGATTCTTCTTCGAGAACCGCGAATTACTGACGTGGTCTCCAGCTTTACCCACTGGTCGGGGTCCCTGGAAGGCCATAAACAAGAGCAGAAGTTGGTTCTTTGAAAAAATAAACAAGATTGATAGACCACTGGCAAAACTAACAAAGAAAGAGAGAGAGAAAAACTTGATAACTCGTATTAGGAATGAAAAAGGAGAGATCACTACTGATATGACAGAGATTCAAAGGGTAATTAGAAACTACTTTGAGAAACTCTATGCCACTAAAAATGAGAACCTGGAAGAAATTAATTAATTCTTGGACTCTTATAATCTTCCACGGTTGAAGGAAGAGGATGTAGCATATCTAAACACCCCCATCACCATTGATGAAATTAAAAGGGTAATCAAATGTCTGCCCAAAAACAAAAGCCCAGGCCCAGATGGATACACTAATGAATTCTTTCAAACTTTCCAAGAGGAACTACTACCAATCGTGGCAAGACTCTTTCATGAAATTGAACAAACGGAAACACTTCCAAATAGCTTTTATGAAGCCAACATTACCTTGATACCTAAACCAGACAGAGATGCTACCGAAAAAGAAAATTACAGATCAATATCGCTGATGAATGCAGATGCAAAGATCCTCAACAAAATCCTGGCAAATAGGATTCAATGCCTCATTAAGAAGATCATCCACTAAGATCAAGTGGGTTTCATCCAAGGAATGCAAGGATGGTTTAACATCCGTAAATCTATCAGCAAAATACAAAACATCAACAAATAGAAAAATAAAAACCACATGATCATATCAATAGATGCAGAGAAAGCATTTGATAAGGTCCAACACCCATTTTTGATCAGAACTCTCAGCAAGATGGGAATGGAAGGAACCTTTCTCAATATAATTAAGGCCATCTACCACAAGCCAGTGACAAATATTATCTTCAATGGAGAAAAACTAAATGCCTTCTCTCTAAATTCTGGCACAAGATAAGGCTGTCCTCTCTCACCACTCCTATTCAACATAGCACTGGAAATACTCACTATAGCGATTAGGCAAGAAAAAGATATCAAGGGAATTCAGATAGGAAAGGAATAAGTCAAGCTATCATTGTTTGCAGATGGCATGATACTCTACTTAGAAAATCCTAAAGACTCTACCAAAAAGCTTCTAGAAACAATAGACTCATATAGCAAGGTGGCAGGCTACAAAATTAACACACAAAAATCAATGGCCTTTCTATACACCAATAGTAATAAGGAAGAAATGGACGTTAAGAAAACAACCCCATTCACAGTAGTGCCACACAAACTCAAATATCTTGGAATCAACTTGACTAAAAATGTGAAGGACCTATACAAAGAAAACTATAAAACTCTGCTCCAAGAAATAATAGTGGACACGCGAAAATGGAAACACATACCCTGCTCATGGATTGGCAGGATTAACATCATCAAATGGCAATACTCCCCAAGGCATTATACAGATTTAATGTGATCCCTCTAAAGATACCCATGACATTCTTCAAAGAAGTGCATCAGGCACTTTTGAAATTTGTTTGGATCAATAAACACCTAGAATAGCTAAATCAATCATTGGGAAAAAGAATATGGGAGGAATTACTTTCCCCAACTTTAAATTGTACTACAAAGCAATAGTTATCAAAACAGCATGATATTGGAATAAGGACAGGCTCTCAGATCAGTGGAATAGGCTTGAATACTCAGAAAATGTTCCTCAGACATACAATCACCTAATTTTCAATAAAGGAGCAGGAAATCCTAAATGGAGCAGGGAAAGCCTCTTCAAAAATTGGTATTGGCACAACTGGCTAGCCACTTGCAAAAAATTGAACTTACACCCCAGCTAACATTATCTACGATTAAAGACCTCTATATCAGACACAAAACCATAAGATATATAGAACAACACATAGGCAAAACACTCCAGGACATTCAGACTAAAGGCATCTTCAAGGAGGAAAATGCACTCTCCAAGCAAGTGAAAGCAGAGATTAACAGATGGGAATATATTAAGCTGAGAAGCTTCTGCACCTCAAAGGAAATAGTGCCCAAGATATAAGAGCCACCCACTGAGTGGGAGCAACTATTCACCCAATACCCATCAGATAAGGGGCTAATCTCCAAAATATACAAGGCACTGACAGAACTTTACAAGAAAAAAACAACGAATCCCATCAAAAAATGGGGAGAAAAAATGAACAGACACCTTGACAAAGAAGCAATACAAATGGCCAAAAGACACATGAAAAAGTGCTCCACATCACTAATCATCAGGGAGATGCAAATCAAAAGAACAATGAGATACCACCTCACACCACACATCACAAAGATTGAGAATAAACAGTGTTGGCGGGGTTGTGGAGAGAAAGGAATTCTTATCCACTGCTGGTGGGAATGCCGTCTAGTCCAACTTTTATGGAAAGCGATATGGAGACTCCTCCAAAAACTGGAAATCGAGCTCCCATACGATCCAGCTATACCACTCCTAGGAATATACCCTAGGAACACAAAATTACAATACAAAAACCCCTTCCTTACACCTATAATCATTTCAGCACTATTTACCGTAGCAAGACTCTGGAAACAACCAAGATGCCCTTCAACAGATGAATGGCTAAAGAAATTGTGGTACATATACACAATGGAATATTATGCAGCTGTAAGGAGAGATGAAGTCATGAAATTTTCCTATACATGGATGTACACGGAATCTATTATGCTGAGTGAAGTAAGTCAGAGAGAGAGAGAAAAAATGCAGAATGGTCTCACTCATCTATGGTATAAAGGAAAATGAAATATATTCTTGCAATTATAATTTTCAGACACAAAAGTGAAAGGAGCTGGAAGTTCCAGCTCACCTCAGGAAACTCACCACAAAGAGTGATGAGTTTAGTTAGAGAAATAACTACATTTTGAACTGTCCTAATAATGAGAATGTATGAGGGAAATGGAAAGCCTGTCTAGATTACAGGCGGGGGTTAGGTGGGGAGGAGGGAGATTTGGGACATTGGTGATGGGAATGTTGCACTGGTGATGAGTGGTGTTCTTTACATGACTGAAACCCAAACACTATCATATATGTAATCAAGGTGTTTAAATAAAAATAAAAATAAAAAATAAATAAAGAAAAAAAGAAAGAAAGAAATGTTGAAACCCTATCATTAAATTTATTGTAAAATTATAAATTGTGGTGACTAAAATAACATTAAATTGTTGAATGTGCACTTAAAAATCTCTTTTTGTTAATCTGGTTTCTTTTCTGCTCTCCAAATGTCTTGCATATATAAGTAAGTGTCTTTATACTCATAATAAATTTTTTTTTATTTGGGGAGGCAACGCACAGCAGTGCTCAGGGATTACTCATGGTTCAAGCTCAGGGGATCACTCCTGGTGGTCCCAGGAGGCCTATAAGATGCTGGTGATCAAACTGGTTTCAGCCATGTGACAAGAAAATACCCTACCATTGTACTATTGCTGTAGTCCCAGACGCTTAAAGCATTTTCTAGGTACTTTGAGACTTAAAAAAATAAAATAAAATGTGGGGCCATCATGATAGTGGGTAGGGTGACTGCCTTGCATGTGCTAGACTCAGGTTTGATCCCCATCATGCTATATGGTCTTCTGAAAACTGCCTGGCATGATTTCTTAATGAAAAGCCAGGGGTAAAGAGTGTAGATTTTTTTTTCTTGTACCCAGCCAATCTGGGTTTTATCCGGCATCCTACATGATCCCCAGTATCCCACATGATCTCCTGAGCTTGCCACAAATAATGTCTGAGCCCAGAGCCACGAGTAAGTAACCCCTAATGCCACCATCAGGTAGAGCTCAAAAACAAACAAAACTACCTTTAAGCAATGTAAAGTCAATCATTTAAAGTAAGTTATTTACTTGAGTCAAAAATCAATAAAATGTATACATAGTTCCAAAGTATAAATGCATGCATAACAAAGTTTGTCCTAGTCCCCATAAGGTGCACTTGATGGTTTCATATTTTGGCAAACTTCCTGACTAGATTCAGTCTACTTTGGCACTTTACTTTCTACATCTACATTAAGAGACTCAATACCCTTTTTGGTACCAATTATCATCTATACATTCTGACCTTCCCTTAGACATTTTTGGTCCCAAGTCAACAAAACTAAGTAAAGTTGAAGAACCAGAAGCTGCTTTACTCTCTCCACATAACTTCATAAATTTCTGTTTATTTTCTTTCTTCTTGTTCTACTTTGACCTTTACTCTATAGGGAACCAAGGCCTAAAGAAATAATTTAAGAATATTTACATATTTGTTATCTCTATCAAGTAAAGTGTATATAGCAATGATCTTAAATAACCACAATAAATTGATCTCACTGATTTAAGCAGTTTTTAGACTTCTCTTTTCTACTCCTCTTCATCCAACAAAAGAGAAATCAAAGCAGTGTATGTGCCTTAACCCCTGAACTAAAAGTATAATTTAAGAAAGGGTAGAGGGCAAGATTTTCAATTCTTCTAAGTGGGAGACTTTGCTTTACTAGTTCATTCACAAAATCAAAGACTTAGCAATGGGTTCCCAATATATTTTGAAAGAGAAAAGTAGCATGTTTATATTATTGTATGTTTCACCATTGTATTTGAATTCCATATTATAAAAAAGCAATGCACTTAAAAAGTAATAAAGAACTAAAGATAAGTATAACAATTTCTGCCTAGTTGTACTCATTTTCAACCATAGCAAATATCCATAAATTTGGACATTTAAATCAGCAGGAATTTTGTCTTGTATTTATTCAGACTAAAAAATACAGTAGGGCAAAATTAAGATGTTTACTGGGCTACATTGTTTTCAAGACACTCTTCAGGCTAAAATCTGCTTTTCTTGCCTTTTCCAGCTTCTGGAGGCCACCCACATTCTGTGGCTCATGATCCTTCCCTCTATCTCCCAAGCCAGCAATGTTTTTCCTCTCTCCCCAGTCTTCTAGAGTCAATTTGCTTTTCTCTAACCAGCACCTGGAAACAATTTTGGCCTTTACAAGTGTTTTCAATGGTATGAGCCCTCTTGGATAGTTGGTGATAATCTCTCTATTTCAAAGCCCCTAGATAACACATCTGCACAGGACTTTGAGTCATATTTAAAAACTCTGGATACAGAGTTAAGTTTAGAAAATAATTGAATCATTAGTGACCAGTGATTCATTCTCTTCTGTAAATCTCATAGATCAGGTGTTATCCTTGCAAATAAATCCAACTTTTTATTTAAAAAAATAACATAATCACAGAATGGACCTTTTACAATGGTAGACCAGGGAGCTAAAGGTGGAGCTATGATATGCATGCTTGGAATTTTGGTGGAGGGAGGTCAACACTGGTGGTGAGAATGGCCCTAATTCACTGTAACTATATACATGAAATACAACTATGAAGAATTTGTATGTCACAATATTCTCAAGAAAAAAAATTATAAAAACTAACACATGGTTCTCTTAAATAACTACAACAGTCCACCCATTTTCTTTTTTTTTTCTTTTTTTAATAAGGAAGTATTACCATTCTAAACTCAAACACATTCAATGCTTAGTATAGTACATCAAAGCTGTATCTTGTTCTTTACAGTAAGTTCTCTGAAAACATAACATAATTACAGGATACACACAAAATTAAATATATCAGCATGATGCAACTATTCAGTATTGCATACAGTGCATTATTTATAAGATACCACAAGGACACAATTCTTATAAATTAACATGGATTATTGTTCTCAGGTTTGTGCTATTTACACCTGTGAGTGATAGTGACCATCAACTTTTTTTAAGGTTTGGAGTCAAAGGAGCACTGTAAAAACGATGTTAGTGTGGCAATTATTGTTTGCATGGGCCCACCAAAGTATGGGGGTTGTGGAAAGAAAAAACTTTGGCCTAAGTACAATGAGACCCTACCCCTGAAGTTTCCTGACAGAAGACCATTTCTAGGCTCCAGGCAAACCAGTTTGTCCAAT
Organism: Suncus etruscus; assembly: GCF_024139225.1. Lineage (NCBI taxonomy): Eukaryota > Metazoa > Chordata > Mammalia > Eulipotyphla > Soricidae > Suncus > Suncus etruscus. The sequence goes on along the minus strand of NC_064860.1, from coordinate 48,355,938 downwards.
CCTGGTCATTGTCTGCAGTACCCATACAGTTATATCTTTCACAGTCTCTGTTGTTGATCTCATGCCTCTGCATTAAAGGTCCTGGAATCTGTACATCCCACATTGAAGTCAGGTGCGGAGCGGCGTCTAATTTCATTTCACAATTAACGAGCAATGCAGAAAGCCCTGTCCAGTATACAAGTCGTTGTTGTTGTTTTAATCTTCTGTGTTAAGGGAAGACTCTTTTGAGTAAATCAATGTCAGAGCAGCAGTAGGGTCTTCCCCAGACGAGGATTGCTTCCAGGTGATTAAATAGTGTTGAATATTTTATAGATGGCTTCCCAAGTTCAGGGATGACTGGAAAATGCCCAAACCTCTGAGGCCTGTGCCAGGTCATCATGTCAATGTTCAGGGCTTGTAAGTTTCCATTGCACCACAAGATTAGTGTGTTCCCTTCTCTATTAGATAAGAACTTATTTGTATGTATAGTATTTTTTATTTTAATGTGCCCATGCAAACAAGAAATAATGCCACCTGGCGTTATCAGCACATAAGGGGGCTGCAAGAACAAGTCCAACAATCCCCGTGACCTGGTTCAAACATAAGCATTAAACTGAGGGACTCTTTCACCAAAATTTTTTATTGAACAGTTTCCAGCAAGATTGGTGCCTATGGGGATGCTAGAACAAGTCTAATAATCTAATTGACTTGGTTTTTATGTATACGTTAAATGGAGGGACACTTCTACAAACTTCCGTATTTAACAATGAGCCAGGTCTTTAAGACAATCTTCAGGGTGTAAGGTCCTACTGCATTACAAGATTTGTATGTTTCCATCTGTATAAGAACGTGTTTGAATATAATTTCCCATTTTAATGTGCCTATCTATGCAAAGGAAGAACAGTATCACATGGCGAAATTGGTGCCTATGGGGATATTAAAACAAGTCCAACAATCAAATTGACTTGGTTCTTATATAAACTTTAAATGGAGGGACACATCTACTAACTTCCTTATTTAACAAATAACAAAGGGATAAAAAGTGAGGAAAATAAACAATCTAACTTAAGACAGTGGACTCAATAGTCACCGTATGTGGGAACTAATCAGAAACCTATTATGGTAGCAAACACAGATACACAGTGAAGAAAGGAAGAGGCCAAGAAGCCACTGAGAATGAACAAAGTAGAAAAAGAGTACTGGCCTCTTCCCAGCCCGAGAGTCCATCCTCTCATTTTTATTTTGAATATATTCGGTACCCCACACAAAGTGGTCTCCTCCCAGACTGAGAGTCCATCCTCCCATTTTTATTTTGAATATATATGGTACCCCCACACAAAGGGGTCTCCTCCCAGACTGAGAGTCGATCCTCCCATTTTTAATTTGAATATATATGGTACCCCCACAAAAAGTGGTTTCCTCCCAGACTGAGAGTCCATCCTCCAATTTTTATTTTGAATATATATGGTACCCACACACAAAGTGGTTTTTAAAATTGAGACCAATGAGGAAAAAAATACCAGTAATGTCAAGACATACACCAGTGCTGCATCGGCCTGCGCTCCACCTCATGCGTACTCCCTCTTAGTGTAGGGAGACAAAGGCAGAAAGACTGAGGACCACAATAGAGTCCACCTAGGCCAGCAACCAGGGAATACCTGGAATAAAGGGGAGATAGCTAGAGAGAATGCCATTCGGCATGGGGTATACAATATCACCAATGCCTGGGAAGAGCTGGCCTCCAAGATCAAGGCACCTGAAGTCAGCTATCTGCCTGGCCCCTCCCTTTGCTCCTCCTCCCTAGAGTAGGGAAGAGGGGGAAGCCTGGGGACCCCTAATAGAGTCCACCTGGAACCTACAGCAGGCCACCTGAGGTGGCACTCAGGCCAGGCCTAGAGTCCAGGGGGAAATAGGGGAAAGGCTGGAGGCCTGCCAAGCCTCCCAGCACCCCCCAAGCTAGGGAGAATGCCATCTGGCATGGGGTGTCCCCTAACCCCAATGCATGGGAAGAGCTGGCCTCCAGGATCAAGGCATCAGAAGCCAGCTATCTGCACAGCCCCTCCCTTTGCTCCTCCTCTCTAGAGTAGGGAAGAGGGGGAAGCCTGGGGACTCCTAATAGAGTCCACCTGGAACCCACAGCAGGCCACCTGAGATGGCACTCAGGCCAGGCCTAGAGTCCAGAGGAAAATAAGGGAATGTCTGGAGGCCTGCCAGGCTTCCCAGCACCCCCCAAGCTAGGGAGAATGCCATCTGGCATGGGGTGTCCCCTAACCCCAATGCATGGGAAGAGCTGGCCTTCAGGATCAAGGCATCAGAAGCCAGCTATCTGCCTGGCCCCTCCCTTTGCTATTCCTCCCTAAAGTAGGGAAGGGGGGAAGCTTGGGAACCCCTAATAAAGTCCACCTGGAACCCACAGCAGGCCACCTGAGGTGGCACTCAGGCCAGGCCTAGAGTCCAGGGGGAAATAGGGGAGTGGCTGGAGGCCTGCCAAGCCTCCCAGCACCCCCCAACCGAGGGAGAATGCCATCAGCATGGGGTGTCCCCTAACTCCAAAACATGGGAAGAGCTGGCCTCCAGGATCAAGGCCCCAGAAGCCAGCTATCTGCACGGCCCCTTTCTTTGCTCCTCCTCCCTAGAGTAGGAAAGGGGGGAAGCCTGGGGACCCCTAATAGAGTCCACCTGGAACCCACAGCAGGCCACCTGAGGTGACACTCAGGCCAGGCCTAGAGTCCAAGGAGAAATAGACCACCAGTCCACCCATTTTCATCTAGAAGTGTTCCTTATCTTTTTTTGAGTATTCAAAGCAGTAATTTAAAATGGCAACCACATTTAATCTGTTGCATCATATTATCATCCTACTTGAAAGCACATTTAGTGAGTTCTGAATTTAAAAAAATGACTATAAGAAAGGTTCCTGGCTTTGTTTCTTAGAAGAACAAATGGTCAGAAAAAAGTGGATACTGAGAGACCTATAAATTGAGGTATAAATCAGGTGTCCACTCACTATACCTCATAGACTAAAAAAGGCTGGAATAAAGAGAATTCAGAGAAGATTTGTGATTTCTTGGACAGAGAGTGCAGATACAGAGAATTGTGGACTGTGTGGCAAATGGCCCAGTTAGGGGTCATGGGGAAAAGAGAAAACAAGATGAAGATCATATTGATAATCCACATTTGGTGGATCCCAACAAAGAGAATAGTTGAGAAAGTGCTCAGTATAATACTGTTCCTCATATATTTGGAAAAGGTATTCTTTTTTGTGAAGGCCACTGACATTTGAGAGACTTTTAAGGCTCAGATCCAGTTTCCCAGAGAGGAAGGATATCAGCGGTGACACAAATTTAAATACAAAGGTCTCTAATATGGATATGTTGACTGCTCACTTTATCTCTCCATACCTTTTACCCACTCTGCTGACATAAAAACTGAAAATATAAAACCTTGGAAGTTTATGGAAGCTAGTAAATCTGTCCTTTATTGTACAAAAATGGATCACATACCTAAAATACTAAACAACTCTAACCCCCATACCTCAAGGAAAATATAATCAAACTTGAGAAGTCCAAGAAAGTAAAATGCTCAAGAAAATGAAACATTTCAGGCCAAGCAATAGCACAGTGGTAGGGCATTTGTCTTGCACATGGCTGACCAAACAAACCTGGTTTTGATCTTCAGCATCCCATATGCCCTCGAAGCCTGCCTGGAGCTCTTTCTGAGTTCAGAACCAAGAGTAACCCCTGAATGCCAACAAGTGTGCCCCCCCAAAGAAAAAAAATTCTCAAAAATAATAAATTAAAGCCTGGAGTTAAAGTACAGGGGATAAGGCTCTTGCCTTGCACATAATGTCCCCTAGCACCACCAGAAGTGATCCCTGAGCACAGAATAAGGAGTTGTTCTGAGCTCTGCTACCTGTGGCTCAAAAAAAGAGATTCAAAGAAGGAATGTGTTAAGCAGAGTATATAAAATCTTCAAAAATCAGAAAAAACTCTAAAGAGCATTTTTATTCACAAAAGCTGAGAATTTTCAATATATTTATTTTTCTCACAAATTTAATTTGGTTTATTAATAATTTTAGGTAACATTGCATTATAACAATATAAGTTTTAGATTTGCATCATTGTCGATTAATGTATTTGCTACAAGTTCAACACTAAAAGTTGAGTTCTGTCCTTCACAATACAATTCACTCCATTCATCTTGTTTTCCCAGCCCCCTTCCTTTCTAGTAACCACTAATTTGGCCTAAAAGTGTGTCTTCTCTTTGTTTCTAACATGTTTAGAATGTGGAACTCATGAGTGGCACAATTTGCAACTATATTTTCCTAAAATGCCTCTGAAAGAATTAAAAGGCTGGAGAGATAGTACAGTGGGTAGGATGCTTGCCTTGTATGCAGTTGACCCGAGGTTTTAATCTCTGATACCCCATATGGTTAACAGAACCTTCCTAGGAGTGATGCCTGGGTGCAGAGTCAGAAATAAGCCCCGAGCATTACCAGGTGTGGAAAGAAGAACATCATCAGTGCTGAGGAAGACTTTAAAATATGCCTCTTTTCCAATGTCTTGGGGTAATCATAATAAAACGCTCCTTCACACTTTTCAGATAAAATCATATTCCAATATTTTAGTACCAAGATTATGCTACCAAGATTGCCTCTCTCATACTCTTTCCTTATAAAAAAAAAAGGGTCACTTTCCATAAACATTCTTTTTTCCTTTTTGTCATTCATCACTTTTTCAACTTCATTATTCACCAAGTTTTTAGAATCAGATGGGAGGAGTCAATGTTTAGAGACTGGAGAACTTGGGTAAGGATTGGCATTTTCCCAGGTAAAAGACACTGAAATAAGCCCAGATACACCTGTGGAGAATATACAAAATGGCTGGAAGATGGGTGAGAAGAGGAATTTTTTTAAAACCTTGCTTTGGAGAGATGTAAAGGATTTAAGTTACACTAAATCTAATTTTGGTTTTGGTGCTATATTCTTTTGACCACAATGTGCCCCAGACCTAACCACACCAGTCAAAGCTTAATAAACATTCCGTATGTGGGCTCATCCAACAATCTCCCTTGGGATTTCTTGTTAAAACACCTAAAATTCTGAGTTAATATTCCTGCTTTGCAGTACAGTCAGAAGTGGTTCAATTAAGCTTCTTGGAGGACATCATAAGTTAGATCACTGGAGCACAAGAAGAATCTGTCATCAGGTGCCTTTCACTAAGTTAATTACAGATAAACCTAAATAAAGTGGTTAGAAGCAGAGGTTAAAATTTCACTCACTTGGACTTAGTGTAATAATGAATTAAACTGCTGGACTCGCTGGGGCTCTGCTGGGAACATGATTTGGAAACAGAAAAACCAGCCAATGAGGGGTCTGATTTTGTGCTGGAAAGTCATTTAAAGTAACACAAGCCCACCAAGACTCTTTTTCCTTTCTCTGATTGTTAAAATGTGGTTTGTGATAGAAACTATGCAGACAAATCCAAGCCTCTATCTCTGCCATCCCAACTTCAGCTATTTCCTCTAACTTTTTAAAGCACTTTATAATCCAGGCCCTGTGTCTATAGTACTGCACTAGTCCCTTTCCTGAAAACTTGATGGTGTCCTCAAATCCAGAAATGAGAGCACCTTAAAAAGTTGACTATTATGTTAAATGAAATAAGTCAAAAGAATGTAGAATGATATCAGTTATCTGTGGTATTGAGAATAACTGTATGAAAAAATACAATGGTCTAAATGGGAGTTGTTGTCTCAAACACCCTTGACCCTGGGGTATAGCAAAGAGAAGGAAAGAAATTTAGTGGAGGAGGAGGAGAAACAGATATGAGATGATGGGGACCAGGGGTCAAGTGGTCTCAGGTGCATTTGTGGTATTAAAAGGGGACAGAACTAAATACCTAAGCCAAAGGCAGCAACAATGGACTCAAGGGACCCACACTTTAATAATCTAAACTTAAAATGTGCCTGTTATACTGGTAGGTTGGGAGGCAGGGAGGGTGATATGGGATGCACTTGGGGACAATTGGTGGAGGGAGGTGGACAATGGTGGTGGGATTGGCCCTGATTCATTGTATGTTTGAAACCCAACTATGAAGAACTTTGTCAGTCATAATGGTTTTAATAAATTAAGATAAATTTTAAAAAAAGCTGCATGCTCACTTCAGCAGCACATATACTAAAATTGGAATGATACAGAGAAGATTATCATGGATGGCCCCTGTGCAAGGATGACACGCAAATTCGTGAAGCGTTCCATAATTAAAAAAAAAAAAAAGCTGCCTGCTAAAGAAAGGAAGAATGCAAAGGAGTGCTGCAAAGGTAGAAAGTAGAGTCAGAGATCTCTTTCCTTAATTGAAAAAGAAGTTCTGTTAATTCAAGTAGATCCTTTTTGCTGTTTAATGAAAACTTCAGTGAACATAGTCATAATGAAGGCTCCATCTTTCCAAAACTAAATTCAAGCTCTTCATTAAGTAGGTTTTATGTTACAGTGACAGTGAAAATTCTTTTATTTTTTCCAAAAGTATGGGTTCATGCCTCCCCCATTCCATGATAAATTTTACATTCCCCTTCCCCCTGCTAGTGACACTTTCACACTAAAAACAGACTTCAAGGTCTTATTATTTTTTCACCTTCTTTCAACAGCCACTATAAATTCCAAGCCCGGATTTTTATTATGCTCACCATTAAAATATATTAGCTAAAAACTTGAGGTATATTGACTAAAAAAAAATCCTATAGTTCTCTAGTCACTTTCTGCCTTTCCAAATACCACAACCTCTTAAGTATTTCACAGGAAATGAGTAATGAAAAGAGGAGTTCTGTTGGGTCTGATTTAGAAATAAAAGAGAACTCTATGGTTCCCTCAGTACCACCAGTAATGATCCCTGAGCATAGTGCCAGAAAGAAGCCCAGAAAGTACTACCAGTTGAGGCTCATAAAACAAAATCAAAGAATTGTCTACCTAGAGAAAACTTCAATTACTCTGTTGCCTCAGAACGCACTTGATCCAACACACAACCTTCCTGTGCTGTAATGTTTGGGCTCAAGAGCAAAGCAACTAGCCAGAAATGCTGGGAAGGCCAGTTTCCTTGGAGGAGCCCTCAACAACTGATGAACATTAAAGGACAATCTCCCCATTGTCCTTGCCCGGGGCCGGGGTAGGGGATAATGCTAAGACAACTTATGCATAAGTCATCAAGAACCCAAATGTCACGTTCCTCCTGTGCCTCAGTAACAGGAACCTGCTCAAGCATGCCTTCATGCTGACTTCTTTTCCTGCCCTGTCTCAATTCCCAACACTCCGAGATGCTCAAAACCTCTCGAAACACATGCCTTGTTCTCAGATGTGATCCTCCTAGACTCTGTTTCTGGGGGAACCCAACTCTAGCCAGACACTCTGATCAATAGTGCTCAGTGATACAAAAAGAAGAATCAACAACAAAAAAAACAAAAACCTCCACCTCTTAGAGGACTGGAGAAATGATGTAGGGGTTAAGGCATCATCCTCCACCTCTTAGAGGACTGGAGAAATGATGTAGGGGTTAAGGCATCATCTTCCTTGCATGCACCCCCAGCTCTATCCCTGGAACTGCCTGCTTCCCTGAGAACTTCCAGTATAATCTCTTTTCATATCTAGTCAGGCACCTCACTGGCAACTCATTCATCCATGCCCAAGATGTCAATCATGCCAGTCTGTGTTTCCAAATCTCTTGGTCTTTGTATGATTGTCAAGGTCCAATTAGTGAAATAAAAAGAAATAAACATTAAGTTAACATTTTACATATATATATATGTATATATATATATATATATATATATACTATATATACACACACACCCTGGATTCCATTTTTTTAACTTGTATAACCCTGACTCCTTTCTTATATATCTCATCAATATCACCCTCTCAGAGAAACTACCCATGCCTCCAGACCATGACAAAAATTTTTATTATATATCCTGCGGTCTAAAGCCAATCAAGTCACCACCTTTGATCACCATCGGGGTCAGTACCTAAGAAAGATGCAAACAATTTTACTACTGTCTAAGCTTTAGAGTCCCCTGGGCAGCATCAGGGAACTCATAGACTGGGCATCTATTCATATAGGATGTCTCTTTCACCTGAACTCCCAGCATTAAGTTGACAGAGACATTAAGAACAACCAGTCAGCTTGTTATATATAATAGATACATAAAGAACAGAGGCTGGGTGTTCCACAGAGCCAATCAGCAGGCAACCATTAATGTATAAACTCATGAAAATGTCCTATTCTATTTTTGCCTATACTACCCTGTACATCTAAAAGACTGTTTAATTCTATTCTTTCCTGGAAACTTTTTTGCTTGCCCCATATATTCTACAAGAATTAAACTGTTTTGCCCAAGAAACTATCCCAACCTTAGGGGTTTTGTTAAAAAATGTTTTCCCACATGTTGCTAACTTTCTACCTTTCTCCTCTAACTGTGCTTATTTGATTATCTGCTTACTCTCTTGACCATAGAAAAGACAGGCATCTAAACCATCTGTGAAAATGGATGCATAAGAGGACCATAACAAATGATTAAAGGACTAGTTCAATAGCTAAAATTAGATTGCTCATGCTTAGCAACCCTCTCCCCTGTCACCTCACCCAGTCACCACTGAGTATGGCCCTGGTTGCCCCTAAGTACCTCCTGGCCTAAACACCAAACCATCTGGCCTGCACCATAGGCCAAACATCACCAGAAGTTGTTCCTATAAAAAGAAAATTATTAAAGAACTTACTTTATTAGTAAGTTAACTTGCCTTCAGGCATCTTGTTAATCAGTTTAGACATACCATTCATTTAAGCTCTTTTACAGCTAAGAAAACTTAGATTTGTAGGCTCTTAAATACTTTGTTCGGTCTGTAATTATGAATCTGGAACTTATTCCCAGTTGTCTCTGCCATATGCTTCAACTGCCACCCCTATATTGTATGGCAGGAGAATCAGCAACTTTTTGTATTAGTGTTATGAGTTAGGTGACTCAATTTCTCCAAAGTTTCTACTATATCATTTTCCAGACAGTTCTTCCATTCAAATGGTCTTAGAAATCATGAATAATATTTTATTTCTTTCAGATTCTGATTTATTGGCTTCTCAGCATCATTTTCCAACTTCATTATTTGGCTTCCCAGTGTACTTATAATTTGTCATTCCAGATATATTTTTCCAACTCTGCCTATGTTCTCCCTGATTATTTTAAAGTTGCAAAATACACCCATTAGCACTTGTTCATTTTGTTCAAGATACAAGTACATTTTCCCACACCAGTGGGGTGTGGAGCATTTTGAAATGAGGGCAGGAAGAGAAAAAGAGGACCTGAGGCTAGTCATACATGGAATAAAAACCTAGCAAAAAATCAGTTCCTGTTTGAAAGCAATGGAACCAGTTAATATCCTTGTTTAAAAGAACAAATATGGCTAAAGAATGTCTGCTATGACATGATACTGAGAAATACCCAGAAGGGTAAATACAATTTTTCTATTTAAAAATAAAAAAGAAAATTAATTTTTCAGTGCAGTGATAAATTTGTATAATTTATGCAGAATGTTACATATTTTAAACCTGTTGCTGTCTTCTCAATAAAATTAGAATCTTTTGTGATAGATTTTATTTTTGCTTTCCACACAAATAAAAGAAGCAGAGTGTGAGGTCCTAGTGAATCAAGAAAATTGGGTCAACTTGATTAATGATGAGACAAAAGAGTAAATGAAAATACCAACAATTCTTGCCTGGCCTGTCACTGATTATATGCAGCAAGCTGAAGGCATAAGTCAGGGTATTGTCCTTGCCTCCAACTATGTGCCTTCATCCCAGAGAAACCTGGGATGAAAAAGAAAACCTTTGATGAAAAAATAAACCTTTTACCCTATGCAAATAGTTTTTTCAATAGGCAATTTCTGATGGGCAGCCTTGACAACTTGCCTTGCTGTGTTTTATGGAGGCCCCACTACATGGTGCTTGAGAAACATGTAATGACAGAAATTGAATAGAGGTTCCTATAAAGATAAACCCTTAAATCAATTCTTGATCTTTTCATTTCATTCTTGGCTCACTCAGCCACCTTGTATGGGTTCTTTACCTACTGCCTTTACCTTCCACTCCTGTCTGTACATTGCACTTAAGAACCATTACCTTCAGAGTTCCTTTGCCTTTATCTTTCCTATGGTGCAGCCTTGCTCATCCTCTCTAACCCTAACAATGTCAGTTGTAACTGACATTGTGCATCCAGGATCCAGGACACACTCACTTGGCCACTGTACCCTAGTCTTGAGAAATGGATCTTTGAAGTTTGTGCCCAGTGAGAAGAAGGCAGGCACCAGAACTTACAGACAAACTGCCAACTGGTTTCAGTATTTCTTGAAGCCAAATCTCTTTCTACATTTGCTTTTCCTACTATTTTGCATTGCAAAGCAGCCTAACAGCAATAATGTATAAGCTACCTGTTGCAGATTGTTCATATTTCATGATCTCGATATTTACTGTCTTATACAGTAGCCACTAGCAAAATATGGTCACTGAGAATTTGAATGAATAATCTAGTCCTGATGAGAGAGTGGGTATGTGTGTGCATGTGTGTGTGCATGTGTGTGTGTGTGTGTGTGTGTGTGTGTGTGTACAGTTGTGCCACATTCAATGGTGCTCAGGGTTTATTCCTAACTAAGCACTCAGGGATCTCTTCTAAAGATGCTCCGGGGACCATATGTGATGAGGGTGATGGAATTTTGGTCAGCTGTGTGCAAGGCAAGATTGTTGTACAATCACTCTGTACAAATCACCAACAAGAGATCCTTTAGCTATAACACACACAGACTTCAATGACACACTATCATAAAAACTAATATAAAATAGCTTGATTGGTCACAAATATAAATATATTATATGAAAAGTAACATTTTGGGGTTTTTTCTGGGGGGCACATTGAATTTTGAGCTCAAAATTACTCCTGGTAGGCTCAAGACAATATAGGATAGAGGAGATTGAACCTAGATTGGACACATGTAATACAAACACCTTACCTGATGTGTTATAGCTCTGGCTCCTAAAGTAGCATTTATATTATTAAAACTAATTTCAAAATGTAATAACTAAGACACATTTATTAAGTTCAAAGTGACCACACTAGCAATTGCTCTCACCTACTTTAGGTTTCCAGCATCAAAGTCTTCCAGCTTAATCAACAGTTAATATTTAAAGTAAAGGAATCTTACGCAATTATTCCTACTATAGTTACTTTTGAGTAGCTAGAAAAAATATAAATTCATAAAACTAAATCCCTAATCTTTTAAAGTGAATTTCATCTAGTTTTTTTACCCTTTAATGTGGCTACTGGAAAAATTTATTTTCATATATGACTGCACTATGGTTGTGGTAGACAATACTAACTAAACCAAAACTAAAATTGCTACCATTTATATTACTATATAATCACCAACACATACAATCAAGTCTGAGCCATGAATTTTTCAAAGACTTTTTGTTAGTTTGGGTGCCATACCCAACTGTATTCAGGGTTTATTGTTAGTTCTGTGCTCAGGGTTCATGCTTGGCAGTGCTCAGAGAACCATATGGGGTGAAGAGGATGAAACTGGGGTTGGTCACATACAAGGCAAGCACCTAAACCTCTGTGCTATCTCTCCAGTTTGCCAAAGACTTTTTACACATTAACTTGACTACTGCTCATGGGAACCCTCTAAGATGGTTGTCACTGTCCCATCCTCATTCTCCACCACCACCACACATTTTACAGGTAAGAAGACAGAGGCAGAGAAAGGTAAGATAAAGCCACACATATTTGAGGAGCCAAGAGATAATACAGTAGTTAAGGGACAGGGGTTCTATAACAGTATGCATTGCATGCACACAACCTTGGTTTGAGTCCCAGTACCATGTGAACTCAAGTGTCATAGAGTGCAACTTTGGAGACCTCCAAGCACCAATGAGAAGGCCAAGGTAATCCCTAGTGCTACAGGGTCTGAGAAACATCTACCCTCAGACCCTTGCATAGAAACATCAGCCTGGGCCTCACCCTGCGCCCCTCCTAGGGACCCCAAGCCTGAGTGAACAGCACACGGGTGAGTGCTTTTCCCCAGCACCTCCATACTCTCCACATGGGAGCTGAGACAGGCTTCTCACTGCCGCACCCCCCGCCCCTCCTAGGGACCCCAAGTCCAAGCGGAGAGCGCAAAGGTGAGTGCTTTTCCCTGGCACCTCCACACTCTCCACGTGGGAGCCTGAGACAGGCTTCTCGCCACCGCACCCTACACCCCTGAGCCTGAACTGAGTGCAGACCAGGTGAAGAGAACCCTGCACCTGACCCACTATGCGCTGCTGGGACGGGCTAGGACCTATAGACTGGGTGAGCTTGGGCCTGCCACCTGGACCATTGTCTAACCTAGAGCAGCCTACCCCCCTGAGCCCTGGAGTGGAGCTGAGACTCCCAAGGGCTGAGGGCAGTTACTGGGTTGGTTTGACTATGGGAATTTCTTCTGCTGAGGCTCGGAGGGGGCGGGGCTTCATTGACTTCCAGAGATGGGATGGAGGATAGAGAACTAGGATCAATAGCGCTCTCAACTATTGTGGCCAAGAGCAGAACTGCACCAGCTGGCAGGAATAAGAAAAAGGAAATTGACCAGACCCATTGACAGAGGGCTGACTTCCAGATAGGGGAGGGAGGGCGAAGGAGCTAGGTTCAACAGCGCCATCCACCATTGTGCCCAGGAGAGGACCTGTACTAGCTGACAACAAAAGGGAAAAGCAAAAGATTAGGCCACATAAAGAACACAGGAGAAGCCAAACATCAGTGAGCTCACCCAACAACACCTTCTAGAACGACGCTCAGCGAGGGGACCCATCCCCACGCCACAGGGGACTGAAGCAAACTGAATTTAGAAGGCACAGCACTCCAAACCACACCAATAAAAAGCAAAGAAATATGGGTAAATCAAGGAGAACCCTAATATCTGGAGATACAGAGACAAACCCTAGCAAGTTTCCAAGTCCACCAAAATGCAAGGATTCATGGGAAGGAGACCTAAAAGCAGCCATGAAGAAGAAAATGCAAGAATTGATAAAAAGAAATGAAAGAAATGCTACCAAGTATAAGAAATCTATGGATGAACAAATCAGCCAAATTCAAGAAGAAATGTTAAAGAACGTGAGAGATTTCATACAAAAAGAATTGAAGGAATTAAAAGACAAAGTAACAAGCCTTACGAGCAGAAACACAGAGTTGGAGAAGCACATTGAAGAACTTGAAGGAAAACTGCAAACAAAAAATGACCAAGAAACCAATAAAGAAATAAAAGGCAAAGCAATGGAAGGAAAAGTCCAATATCTAATGAACAAGGACAAAAGAAACAATCTAAAAAGTGTGGGTATACCAGAAGGGGAGGAAATAGTGAAAGGGGAAGAACAAGTAGTCAAGGAAATAATAGCAGAGAACTTTCCCACGCTCTGGAAAGAAACTTCAGCGCAAATTGAGGAAGTGAAGAGAGTCCCTAATAAAATAGACCCTAATAAACCAACACCAAGACATATAGTAATCCAAATGGCAAAAAAAGAGAAAGATGAACTCCTAAAGCTATAAGGGAGAAAAAAAAACCTCAAGTACAAAGGAAGGGACATAAGAATCAAACCAGATCTCCCATGTGAAATAATTCAAGCAAGAAGACAGTGGAATGATGCTGCGGACCATTTATCCTGATGAGATAAAAAGTTCCTAAGCATAACCTTAGTGAGTTCATTTTCCCACTGAGAGTCAAGTGGAAGCATGAAGAGGCGAATATGGAATAATGAATTATGAAATATGAAATAAATGAGACCACACAGAATGCATGGGGACTTGAGTCTAGAAAGACGAAGACAAATTTATTTTTTGAGCTGGGTAACTTTTAAGGGTTGAGCTTTGGAATGCAGGGTGTAATTTTGGAGATCAAAGAAAGTGGAAGATGGTCAGGGCTAAAAACTGCATATTAAAGAACCTATACTGAAGGTGAAAAGAAGTTTTGTTGTGGGTTTGCTTTGTTTTGGGTAAGCAGGAGAAATCAGGTAATTTTCAGGGAAGTGGGAAGAGAGAGAGATGTTTTAGAGTTTTGGGGAAAACTGAAAATTGCTTTATTTGAGCTAAGTTTTGGGAAAAACATGATCTTGGTGCCAAGGTAGCAGAGATCACAGAGAACTGGTGAGTGGGAGACTTTTGGCGGCATTTGTACTGTGCTTCTTTGTTAGAAAGAATTATAGAGGCCTGATTTCTAATAATGGTCAAAAATAAAGAGAGAGATAGTTACAGCCACGTTTTAGAATTACAGTCAAACAATCCACGCAAAGGGTCAACTGATTTGACTGCTCTAAGCGGGCCTTTGTGGCAAATAATTCTTTTTCAGGAGTGCAACAATTTTGATCTGTGTGCCCTTTCTGAGTGGGGTGTAACAGAATGACATATTCAAACGACTGAATAAAAGAAATTTCCAACCTAGGGTCCAATACCCATCAAAACTATCATTCATATGGGAGGAAAAACAAAAAATTTTCTCAAACAAGAACGAACATGAACTATTTGTGCAAACAAAACCGATCCTAAATGACATAATCAGAGACGAATTATACAATCCAAATCCCCGATTGTAACAAAAACGACCCTACACAACACAACTACACAACAGTCATCTTTGTCATTTTTTTTTTTTTTGGTTTTTGGGCCACACCCTGTGACGCTCAGGGGTTACTCCTGGCTATGCGCTCAGAAGTTGCTCCTGGCTTCTTGGGGGACCATATGGGACGCCGGGGGATCGAACCGTGGTCCGTGCGCAGGCAAGGCAGGCACCTTAGCTCCAGCGCCACCGCCCGGCCCCTCATCTTTGTCATTAATCTCCCTAAATGTTAACGGACTAAACTCTCCAATTAAAACATACATAGTAGTGAACTGGATTAGGAAAAATAAACCAGACTTCTGCTGTCTGCAAGAAACACACCTACAACTACAGGATAAGCACAGGCTTAGAATAAAAAAGTGGAAAGTAACTATTCAGGCCAATGGAAAACAAAAAGAGCAGGGACAGCAATTCTTATATCAGACCAAATTGCATTCAACCTCAAGAAAGTGGTCAGAAACAAAGAGGGTCACTACTTACTGATCAGGGGAACATTAGATCAAGAAGTACTAGCCCTGGTTAATATCTATGCACCTAATGTAGAGCCAGCAAAATATGTGAGGCAACTGCTCACAAACCTAGAGAAACAAATGAACGGAAACGTGATAATAGTAGAGGACCTCAATACTCCACTATCACCACTGGACAGATCCACCAAACAGAAAAATAGCAAAGAAATAAGAGCTCTAAATAAAAAATTAGAAGATCTAGGGCTAATAGACTTATGTAGGGCCCTCCATCCCCAGAAAGCAGAATACACATTCTTCTCAAGCCCACATGGAACCTTCTCCAGAATAAACCATGTCTTAGGACACAAAGCCAAACTATATAAGACCACAAATGTAAGGATCATTAGAAGCACCCTATCAGATCACTATGCAACAGGGGTCAAAATTGACTTCAAAAAGAAGCAGTGGAAAAAACTAATACCTGGAGATTAAACAACATGCTGCTCAACAACAGCTGGATCAAAGAGCAACTCAAGGAAGAAATAAAAAGATTCCTTGAGACAAATTATAAGGAAAAGATAACTTGTCAAAATTTGTGGGACACAGCAAAAGCAGTAATTAGGGGGAAACTCATTGCAATACAGGCCTATATCAAGAAACAGGAAAATGACAAAATCAACAGTTTAAAGGATAATTTCAAGGAATTAAACAACAGCAGCAGAGAAATACAATGACAGCCAGAAGGCAAAAAATAATAAAAACCAGAGAAGAAATAAACAACATAGAAACTAAGAAAACAATACAAAAAAATCAATAAGACCAGGAGTTGGTTTTTTGAAAAAATAAACAAGATAGACAAACCACTGGCAAAACTCACCAAAAAAGAGGGAAAACACCCAAATCAGTAGGATCACAAATGAAAGGGGAGAGATTACAACAGAAACCCAAGTAATACAACATATCATGAGATCATATTATGAACAACTCTACTCAGCTAGGCTAGAAAATCCAGTAGAAATCAACAGATTCTTGGAAAAATACCATCTTCCCAGAATGGAAAAGGAAGAACTAGAAAGCCTAAACAGACCAATCACCTCAGAGGAATTTGAAGATGTAATTAAGAAATTCCCTAAGAACAAAAGTCCAGGCCCAGATGGATTTACAGGTGAATTCTATCAAACATTCCAAGAAGACTTACTACCACTTTTCCATAGGCTCTTCCAAACCATAGAAAATACAGGAATCCTCCAAAACTCCTTTTATGAGGCTAATATCACACTCATCCCCAAAGATGGCAAAGACATCACCAAGAAAGAAAATTATAGACCAATCTCACAAATGAACATAGATGCAAAGATATGCAACAAAATTCTAGCAAACTGAAACCAGCTCTTCATCAAAAAGATCATACATCATGACCAAGTGAGTTTTATACCAGGAATGCAAGGTTGGTTCAACATTAGCAAATCAATCAACATTATACATCACATCAACAACAAGAAAGAAAAAAACATGATCATATCAATCAATGCAGAGAAGGCATTTGACAAAATCCAACACCCTTTCATGTTAAAGACACTCAGCAAAATAGGGATAGAAGGAACCTTCCTCAATTACAGCTATCTATGAAAAGCCAACAGCCAACATTATACTTAATGGCTAGAAACTAGAAGCATTCCCACTAAGGTCAGGAACTAGGCAAGGCTGTCCGCTCTCTTCACTCTTATTCAATATAACCTTAGAAGTCCTAGCAATAGCAATCTGAAAAAAGAAGAAAATCAAAGGAATCCAAATTGGGAAAGAGGAACTCAAACTATCTGTATTTGCAGACGATATGATGATATACATTGAAAACCCTAAAGATTCCACAGTAAAACTCTAGAAACAACTAACGAAGACAGCAAAGTGGCTGGCTACAAAGTCAATACACAAAAGACAGTAGCGTTTCTATATACAAACAACAAAGTCAAGGAGAGATAGATTAAAAATACAATTCCAAGTAAAATAGTATCAAAAAATATCAAGTACCAAGTAATCAACCTTACAAGGGAAGTGAAAGACCTATACCAGGGAAACTTTAAAACACTCCAGAAAGAAATTGCAGAGGATCTATGGAAATGGAAGAACATCCCATGCTCATGGATAGGTAGAATTAACATAGTCAAAATGACTATCCTACCCAAACTACTGTATAGATTTAATGCATTCCCTATCCAAATTCAGACATCATTCTTTAAAGAATTAGAACAATCAATCACAAAATGCATATGGAACCACAAAAGACTCAGGATAGCCAAAAAACATACTGAAAAACAAGAAGCTGGGTGGCATCTCCTTACCTAACTTGAAAATATACTATAAAGCCATAGTGATCAAAACAGCATGGTACTGGAACAGAGACAGGACCTCAGACCAGTGAGTCAGAACAGAATTTCCAGACATAAACCCCCAGATATGCAGCCAACTAGTATTTTATAAAAGAGGCAAGAACTTGAAATGGAACAAAGAGTCTATTCCACACATGGTGTTGGTACAACTGGAAAACCACATGTACGAAAGTGAAAATTGACCCATACCTCACTCCTTATACAAAAGTCAACTCAAAGTGGATCAAAGACCTTGAAATCAGACCCGAATCTATAAAGTTTATCAAGAATAAAATAGGCAGAACATTCGAAGACCTATATATCAAAAGGTCTTTGAGGATAGAGCACCAATGGCAAGAACTTTAGCATCAAACATAAACAAATGGGACTACATCAAATTAAAAAGCTTCTGCATGGCAAAAGAAACCCTACTTAACATAGTAAGACAGTTAACAAAATGGGAAAAAATCTTTTCACTTGGCATATCAAATAAAGGACTGATATCTAGAATATACAAAGCACTCAGAAAGCTGAGCCCCCAAACACCAAATAAAGCCATAAAAAATGGGGAGATAAAATGAATAGACACTTCACTGAGGAACACAGAAGGATGGCCCACAAACACATGAAAACATGCTCACCTTCACTCTTCTTCAGGGATATCCAAATCAAGACAACAATGAGGTACACCTTACACCAGTGAGGATGGGTCACATAAAAAATAATGAGAACAATCTGTGTTGGTGGGAATGCAGTATGAAAGGCACTCTCACACACTGCTGGTGGGAATGCCCCCTAGTCCAACACCTATGGAGAACAGTCTGGAGAGTGCTCAAAGAACTCAAAATTGAGTTGCCATTTGACCCAGCAATTGCTCTCCTAGGTATATACCCCCAAGTTGGAAGGACATTCATTCCAAAGTATGTGTGCACCCCACTATTTATTGCAGCACAGTATAATAGCCAAGTCCTGGAACCAACCTCGATGTCCAACAACAGATGAATGGATCATTAAGATGTGGTATCTAGGGGCTGAAGAGATAGCATGGAAGTAAGGCGTTTACCTTCATGCAGAAGGTCATCGGTTTGAATCTCAGGATCCTATATGGTCCCCTGTGCCTGCCAGGAGCAATTTCTAAACACAGAGCCAGGAAGAACCCCTGAGCTCTGTCGGGTATGACCCAAAAACCACACACACACAAAAAAAAGATGTGGTATCCATATACAATGGAATACTACATGCAGTCAGAAATGATACAATCACAGACTTTGCAGAAACGAGGACAGATCTAGAACATATTATGCTAAACAAAGTAAGTCAGAAGATGAAAGATAAACACAGAATGATAGCACTATTCTGAAGCACCTAGAATATACACCTTATAGACAACTAATACTCAACAACTGTTGAATTAAATAATTAATAAATGATGGTGGATGGCGATGGATGGTGAAGGAGGCATTGGTCCTTAGGCCCTGGCCACGTGGCTTCATCCCCCATCAATCGGAGGGACTGGGGTCCAGGAAAGTGACGGGTATTGAACTCATTCACAGGCTGGCATCAGGAAGCATCAACTTTATTCATGCCCTATTCACTCAAAGTGTGTGGCCTACTCATAACCTTTCAAGCACTAGTTATTCTTGGCCCTGCATCTTAACTCCTTTCAGCCATCTTCCCTTTGGGCTCCATGCTGGTCAAAGACCAGAATGCAGAGACCCAAAAGCCAGAACACCCAGCAGCGCAGAAAGGGGCCCGAATCCCCTCAGTCCAAGGCTTATCTAACTTTTCCAAGACCCCTCTCAGGAATGGGCAAGGTCTTGCAGGTAAGATCACACATAATATCTGGTTCCCAAGACCCCTCCCAGAAATGGGTGGGTCTCAGGTAGCTACACCTAAATCCAGGTTCTCAGATAGATACACCTGCATTTCCCCCTTTTCTGAAATATAAAGACCGTTTTGTAATTCTGACTCCAACTTTAGCCAAAGGTGGGTTAATATTTTCATGCACCAATGTAATAGAGTGAAAATTAACATACCAGCCCTTTTTAAAAACATAACATTTTTGCAAAATATACTATACACCTATAACTTAATATTGTCTTAATGCTTTTTTACCAAGCACTATTCCGGAACTTTCATGTTCCTATACTTTTAAACTCTATTGGGGGAACTTTTTGTTCCTATTATCCTTCCCTACACACAAGTACTACAGCATAAATGCATAACATACATTTTAAAAACAGGCTAAGTACATTAAAATACACACAGTAAAACATTTTGCAATTGAAAATATTAACTATGAAAGACAACAAAACACTTTTAAATTATAAAGAAAATGACGTAAGACAAAGATGCAGGCGGTTAGAAATTAGATCTTTTAGTTGGGCTAAGCTGTATTACCTCCCTTTTTTTTTAAACCACTAACTAAAACTTATCCCATCACCAACTATGAGTAAAATATATGACTACCCACTTAGTCCTTACACCTAAAATTATAGTTCAGATGATTAATTTGTCCCACACTGATCTCACCACGTGGCTTCTGTAAACTTTCTGCAGGCCAGTTTGCTCGCGCCATTTCACCTTTGTGATTTGGAGGGTGGATTCCAGGTTTGCGGCTTTTCCGGAGCAGAGCTGAGCCGAGCTGAGCCAAGCCAACCCGCAGGCGTTGCCACTTAGGAGTTTTTCCGCCGCTTCTTTGATGCAGGATAGGGCTTCACCACTACCTTTTCTCCCCTCCGGGCGGCACTTTAGAAGCACCACAGTCACTGCAGCTTCTCGGCCACAGCTTCACAGGACGCTTTTGGATGTTCAGAGTTCAAAGTGATTTAAACTAAAAGTCCAGTCCGAAATTTCCAAAGTCAAAATCCAAATTCAATCCAAAGGTTATTCTCAGAAAATCAGTCCGCTTTAAATACAGTCTTTTTTCTCCTCCGTTTCCAATTTAGACTTTTAATCAGTTTTTGAGGAGGCTGAGGTTTTTGTTTATTGTAACAAAGTTTCAATCCTGGGCCTGGGCCTGTGATGGAGGTGATGCAAGCTTTCATCACCTTAGTTTCAATGGCCTTTGAGCCCCCAGATGGGGTGTAGGCCATCTTTGAAAATTGTTGCACGTGGCCCAGGGTTTTGGGCTCAGTGACCCGAAAAGAGCCAAAATGAAACTGAAAAGCAGAAATCTCACCATCATCGCTGTTTTCTTGGGTCCAGGTTTCAGGTCAGAGTTCGGAGCGCCAGTTGTTGAATTAAATAATTAAAGATGGGGCTGGATGGAAGTGGATGCCATCCCAGGCCACGTGGCTCTGCAACCCCCATCCAGCCGGCGGGTCCCAGGCCCAGGTGAATGGCAGAATCAGGACTCACTCACAGGCAGGCATCAGGAAGCATCAACTTTATTCATGCCCTATTCACCACATGTGTGTGGCCTACTCATAACATTTCAAGCCCTGCATCTTAACTCCTTTCAGCCATCTTCCTTTGACCTCCATCCTGGTCAAAGACCAAAAGAGGCAACTACCCAAAAGCCAGAGTGCGCAGGGCAGACCCCCAATCCCCTCGCTCAAAGGCTTTATATAACCTTCCAAGACCACTCCCCGGAATGGGAGGGGTCTTGCAGGTAAGGTTACACCTAATATTCGGTTCCCAAGACCCCTCCCAGAAATGGGCGGGTCTCAGATAGGTACACCTAAATCCAGGGTGGAGTTACAAACAACCAAATAACAGGGTTTAACAGGGTAGAAACTTCAAACACTGTAATAGTCAACATATACTCGGGAGTAGGATCCAAAATACAAGAAAAAGAAGCAACACAAACTCTTGACAACACATTATACCACAAAGAAGCCAGCAACAGCAGAAACAGCAGCATTCAGAGAACAGCTATGTAATCAGCCTTCTAATACAAAGGCCCATAATAATCCCTTAGGGATCTTATACAGAATCACAGGTAAAGAACACCACAGGAAATCACTGACTCCAATGGAAACATCTCATAACACTATGTTTTAATGCCTTAATCTTACTATATTTTAAATAACCTCTCAGCTTTTCTATCCACAGGCGTTCTTGGATACTAAGGGTGGACAAACTAAGATGGCATCTCGGGGCTCAGTCACACGAGATACCATACCCAGCTTGCACTACGAGAATGTCCTGAGAAAACTCTTTAACATACACTTTATCTCTAGGTTATACCTTGTTTTAGGATTTGAAGCACGTGACCAGTCAGACCATCAAAGCAGCAACTGCGACATACAGACTTATACTACAGGCCCTACTCATCGAACACATTCTAGCAAACTAGAATTCCCTTGCTATTTTCTCCTCTCCTCTCACTACTTTCTTTTTTATTTTTTCTTTTCTTTACTTTTCTTCTCTTTTCCTTTTTTCTTTCCTCTTCTCCCTTTCTTTCTAATGTATTTTCTCTTTTCTTCCTTCCTACCCCTTCCATATACTTTCCCCTTTCACCCCTTTGGAAATCCAACTATCCCTTCACCCCTCAATCACATCCAGACCTCCCACCATATTAAAACTCTTCACCCTCAGTTCTTAATCCATTAGGCATCAAGATTGACCACCTACCCCAATGAACCAGTACCCAGCACCCAAGCAAACGGACACCCAGTCAAACCCACACCTCGTTCCCTGCAAGAAAAGGCAACCAACTCCCCTGCGAACTCATGCTGCACGGCCCTCCCTACCAACTCTCCCTAACGTGGACTGTTACTTGAAACCGGACTTAGCTCTAAAAGTATTCCCAATGCAAGAACTCATCCAAGACCTCCCTGCTGCAAATCTTTACCAATCTCAAGAAGGTCAGGGGGAGTAATGGAAAGGTGCCTGGGAACCCACACACTACAAAAAATCCCAAAAGACAATGGGGAAACCTAAACTTTCAATATAAGTATAAGACCTGTATTACACCACCTCCTTACTTGCATTTCCCCAAAAGTAAAGTAGTCTCTTGCATCACTTTGTTCCTTTAATTACTTTCTTAATTTATTTTTTAAAGTGTTCATTCTACATATACATAGGTGAGCACATATATTTTATTCCTATTTTTATCTTTTTTGGGTGTGTGACCTGTTTCTGTTTTTTTCTCTGTCCACCCCCGAATGCACCGACAATATAATGTAGCACCATTTCTCCTTGCAAAGGCATACTAATAAAAGGGGAAATCCTACATATAAAAACGAGCTCTTGTCTACTAGGGATAAGAACTCATACTTGTTTACAATACAGGGATATCTCCTACCTTGAAAATATGTCATGCAAACCCAACTTAGACTCCAGGTGATTAGACACCATCCGTCCAGCCTTGAACCCTGGATCTCAGACATAGAAACGACAAAGTTCTTTACAACAGCTATGGGAAACAAATTCCAACCGGGACATCCTTAATACTGCTGGGCCACCAACAAGTGCCAGCTCTAATATGATATGCTGACAATGAGAAAAATGGGAACAACTTGACCTAAGAGCATGTTATCCTACCTCACCAGCTAACGATGAGACAAAATCAGAAGACTTGTCATCCTTTGGTCGGTCCAAAAGCCAAGATTGCAATTTACAGATGACTGGCTACTAGAACTATGACTGGAATGTATATATCTTGGGACCAATAAAAAAGCCCTAGTCTAGGGTTTGAATTACGACCTGCACAACAACCATAATCCCCAGTTGGCTGAGACAATTGCAATGGAATGGGGCTTCTGGAAACACAACGAAAGACCTATCCTAGGTTCCATCCTAGGATCAGTGCAAAGACCAAGACCACCAACCACAGAAGATGGATTAAAATGACACTAAGGAAACAGAACTTCTAGAACCACAAAGAAATACTTCTTCATAAATCCCACTCCTGGACCTGTGCAGATACTGAGATCTCTAGATACAGAGGTCTGATTTTATCACCCAGGAAGGAGCAGAAGCCTTCCAAACAACATGAAAGCACCAAGGGGAGAGTAAATAAACCTGAACGAAGTCTATAGTTAATCCCATGACAATATACTCCAAGGGTGGAGAAATCCCATATCTCTTAGGCCAAGTGAATTCCTTTTTGAATGACCCCAATATTTACTGTGCCATTGCAGGAGAGTAAAAAAAGGTAAAAAGCACAAAACATTTTTTTATTTTTTTATATATATTATTTTTAAATACTCATTTTTTATTCTTATTTACCTATCTACTTCTTGTCGATTTCCTTCTTTTAATTTGGTTATTGATGTTGTTGTCCCCATTTATATTTATGTTTTTTTCTTTTCTTTTCTTTCTTTATGTGCCCTGCCATGTTTTTTTATCTCAAGACCATGGCTATTTTTGTGGTGCTTATCGTTGTTATTGTTGGAGTGCTCACTGGATATTTGACACTTCTTTTTATACTGTTGGGGTGTTTCACCTTCTTTTTCTCCTTCGTCTCTCAAACCGATGATGAGAGTCTCTAGAGTCTAGAAGGATTCCACCCATTTTCGGCGTATTAGACTTTTACCCCCATTTATTACTTTTCTCTTCTTCAAACAAAACCACATAACTTGAACTATCTAGTCCTGCCTGTTAGAGGGGGAAATAAGGGAGGCACCAAGACCGAACAGGTGCAAGACTACTAAGTAGTAAACTAGGTACAGAGGGGACCACATTTTCTAGCAGCCCCAGGCATGAGGGAGGAGGATATGTGAGGTAGGACATATATGTAGGTGTCAGGAGGACAAATCAGTGATGGGAATCCCCCTGACTTTATGTAAATGTGTACCTAAAATATTATTGTCAACAATATGTAAGCCACTATGTTCAAAATAAAAATTATATTAAAAAAAAAGAAACATCAGCCTGATTGGCCAAGAATCATGGGGGGAGTAGATGAGACTATCTAAAATAGCCATATTCGAATTAAATAAGCAAGAATGGCTGTTTGCAGAAAGAAGAAAATGAAACACTATATTAATCTATGGATGTAAAGTTCAGATAAGCAAAATGAATAATCTCTAGAAAGCTGTGATAAAGCATCTCCTATCAGTAATAATGAGGCACTGTCCAAATGACATTTTAATTAGCTAGATCTCTTGGGGCGAGAAGACAATGTAGCAGTTATAGCACATGCCCTGCATGTAAGAGACCCACTCTTATGCTAAAATTATAGCATGAAAATATGTGGTCACTGTGGCCTCTGAGCACCTTTAAAGTAGCTCTAATTATCCCTGGAATTCAAGGTCCATGCAACACTGCATCTCAGGCCTTGCACTGAACACTGGCTCAATTGGTGAAAAATCACCAAGAGTGACTCCAAAACCCTCTGGGTACCCCTAAAAAGAAAGAAGCCAGATATTATGTTAAGTGTTTTCATCACAATAATATTGCAATGTACAATATAACTCTAGATCAATTAACAAAATCATCTAAAAATTAAGTTATAAGTTGTTAACCTTCAACTTCTAGCTGAAGTCCTTAGCCATTTGAATGACTATTCTTCATCTGAAAGATGTACTCATTTACTCATTGTACTCATTTACTCATTGTACTCATCTCATAGAACTGATATAATAATGGCATCATGATGTTAAAAGCTGGCCAGCTCCATAGACTCAAACTTTTCTCAAATGAGATATAAACCTATCAGTTCAAGATGATACATACACTGGCCCACACATTAGAAATCTGGCCATCTCAGGTGAGGGTAGGGCAATTCCACCCAGCCAAGTCATGACTACTCCCTCATCACCCACACTCACTGTATTCCCAATGATCCTACCTCTTCACCCCTCTGAGATTCCCTTTGGGGAGGACACCAATCTGACCAAACTTCAGGTACACCAATTTGGGGGCTGAAATCACCAGGGCTATTTGGATCAAGTGTGGGTACTCTCCTCCCATCTCCCTCTTCCAGGAGGCCTGGCAGCTGAGTACATGCCCCTAAAAGGCACAGTATCTGTAATAGTGCTTTGAATTTCTGAACAACTTTGTTTGATGCAGTCATCCCTATAGGAACACCCCAATTTAACAAAATGGACAGCTAACAACTAGAGCTTACTAAACTTTCTGACACTGTATTAATGTCTTCACTGAAGACATAATAATTTTCACAAATGTATTTAATACTGTACTTTTTATTTCTTTTTCTATCTTTCATTTTATTTTTTCTTTCTACTTTTTCAATAACTGCTTTCATTATTGGACACAAATATATAATGATAAATTATGTCAACTATATGATGCATTTTCTTTAAATAATATTTAAATGCATGATAGCTCAATGGGCTGAAGACATGCTCTGCATGCAGGAGGCCTTTAGTTACAGCCCTGGTACTTACTGCATGGACCCCCCAAATATTACCAGTGTGATTCCTTCTATTGCTCCAAACACTGAACCACTAGTATCCCCCAAGTACTGCCAGGGGCAATCCAAAACAAAAAAGAATAAATAAAACAAGGCCATTTTTGTAAAGGCTGTAGCAGTGTCCAGTACATAGTAAAAGTCCCAAAATGATATTTTAGCAGTCCTAAACAGAAGTTTAGGATAACTAAACTTCTTATATGGAGATAAGCACTGACTTGCTTTTTTTGTGTGTCTTTTTCTTCCAATTCACATCCACTGCTTTTTAAAGAGCTATATGTCACAGAAGAAAAGCTTGTTAGGTCATTTTGAGCAACAGAAAACAAGCCAGCTAATACCAGGGTCCTGAAGAGGCTTCCAAATGTCCCAAGTTAGGAGCTGGAGTGATATAGTACAGCAGAAAAGGTGCTTGTTTTGCACACAGTTGACTTGTGTTCCATCTCTGACACCTCTGAGTCTACTAAGAATGATTCCGGAACATGGAGTCAGAATACAGTAATCCCTGAATGGTGATACCAAAAATGGTGGTGCCAAGTTAGTGACTTTCATCTTTTGAAATGAAAAATGGGGACAGTTTTTCTCAAGTCACTTCTTTAGAGAAACCATGGGGAGATTTGACATTCCATCCCCCTGTTCCAACCCATAAAATCCAACATATAAAAGTTATTAACACAACTATCTCTCTTTAAATTTGGTTTTCTCTGATTGCACTTAAGCCATACCTCCCTGCTCAAAACTCAATGCCAAAACTTTAGAATAACTATAATCTCACTGCTTGTCTCTGGAAAATAGAGCTTCTTTGTAAGTTTTAGACCACAGCAAAAAAGGAGAAGTGTGTTATGCAAATGACACATTTGAAAACTTTACAGTTAAATAATGGAGAAGAGCTTCAAACCTCAGTTAGGTATTTACATAATTGCATTACCAGCATTTGCATGAGCCCTCATGAAAACTGGAGGGGGGAAACATTAATCTTAATTATATTCTATTAACTCCAGAACAGAACATAATTCTTATTTACCCTCTCAAATAATGCTTAATTGTTGTTTTCAAAACAGACACTTAAAGTTTTTTTATGGCTCTTGGTTGCCAGGAGGGAATTGCAGCAAATTTTCTGAGAGGGAAAAAAATATTTGATGAAAAGTTATAGCTATTTTAAAGAAATGCACTCACTATGCAAATTGAGAGGATGGGCCACACCTGCAGTGCTCAGGAGCTACTCCCTGCTTTGGGTTGGGGTTCCCTGAAGTGTTCAGTGTCCCTTTGATAGCAAGGGACCCAGGACCATGTGGTATCTCTGAGGGACCATCTGTGCCAAGATTACCCTTAGGACCCCAACATATAATTTACCTGATATGCTACTTGAATTTTTATTAATTTTATATTTGCTTTCTGGATTCTTACCTACTTCTCCCTAACGTTTATCATTCTTTTTTTTTTTTAAGATTAATTAGTTCAGAGCTGAGAGGTTCAGAGCCGAGGTTAAGATGTCTGTCTTGCAGGTGGCTGACCTCAGTTTCATCTCACTAAATATATGGTTCCCCCAAGCTCTACCAGAAAATACCTTAGCACAGCTGAATTTGGCCCAAGCCCCACCCCCATCAAAAAAATTATTTTATTCAAATTTATTTTTTTCAAATCTCTTTACATATACTTAGTAGAAAGTAGACTTATACTTCTCATCACTCCATTTAGATAATAGATATCAGGTCTCATCATAAGGAGTTGTTAGTTATTAAAAAAAATTAAGCTAGCATGTACCAGCTAAATGCACAAGAAATAAATTAAAATTAAATTTACTGTTTTGAAGAAATTAATTTATGGTATGAGTCTTATTTCTAACTTAAGGGCCCAAAAACTCTGGTTGAGAAAGACTTTTATGATCCTATGTTCATTGTAACATTATTCACAATAGTCATAAGCTTGAAATAAGACAAGTACATATACATAGTCCAAACATTACATATGTATATATAAAGTAGAATACTACTCTGCTATATAAAAGAAAACATTGTGCAACTTGCCAAAACAAAGATAGAATTGATGTTATCATGCTGAATGTAGTCAAAAGGAGAGAGATAAATACAGAGAGATCTCTCTTTTATGACTCATATCAAATATATAGCAGCATAGAAAGAGAATATCAATTTTCTGAAGACACCAGAACCCAAGAACTGGTCTACAGAAAACTGATATAACTTTTTCAGGGGGGAGTGAAAAAAAAAGACAAGGTATTTGAGGTAGGTTTGATACAATGATGGAGAGTATAATGTTAGAAGTTGTACACAAGAAAACCTATCATTAATAATATTGTAAATAAGGTTTATGAAATAAAAATATATTAGGTGATATTAGATAAGTAAATGTAAATTTTCAAATTATAATAAAAACTTATCCCTGAAGGTGAAGGAAGCACATAGAATAATCACATTCATTTGTGTAATAGATATATTAATTTCTAAATTAGATAGTGATAGATGATAGATAGATTGATTGATTGATAAATAAATAGATAGATGAAAGACAGACAGATAGATAGATAGATAGATGAAAGATAGATGATGATGATAGATAGATGATAGATAGATGATAGATAGATAGATAGATAGATAGATAGATAGATAGATAGATAGATAGATAGATAGATAGATAGATAGATAGATAGATAGATAGATAGATAGATAGATAGATAGATAGATAGATAGATAGATAGATAGATAGATAGATAGATAGATAGAGGAGGACCAGTTCATGATAGAAAGTTTGCCACAAGCAGCAGGGGAATGCAGAGAAGAGATCATGATGACAACATGTGTGAAATGGTCATTCTGTACTAAAATAGGCATTCAAATGATGTAACAGTATTGCAAACCACTGGATCAAAAATAAAAAGGGAATGGAAATAAAGAGAGAATTGAAAAGTGTCTGCCAGAGAGGCAGGCTGGGAGATGGATGGGGATCATATGAAAGAAAAGCTGAAGACATATTGTGAGTTGAACAAGATGTTTACAGGTTTCCAGAGCAGTTAGCTCTCTCAGATGTGGCTTCCTTTATTGGCTGGGTACACAAAAGTTTTTTTCATCCTAATAAGAATATGGGTGAATAACAAGAGAAATAGGAAAGGAGAAAGTGTGAAAAATAAAAACAAGAAGAAACTTTGCATAGGAGCAGAGTACAAATGTCTACAGCTCACTGACTTCAGAACAAAAACATTGGCCTCCAATTCTTCTGGACCTAGTCCTTTTGCCTTCAAAATTCAAAGGCCAAATTTTTGAGATTAAACACACACACACACACACACACACACACACACACACACACACACATACACACACGTTGATATCACTACATAACCCTCTGAACAAATTAATAAAAACCCTAAAGGCCTGGAAGCTGCCTAAAGAAGAGGGTAAGAGTCAAGGGACAAAAAGTCACCAGGAGGAGAGGGAAAAAGCAAATTCATTAGTAAATGTTTCAAAATTTCACCTTGCCACAAGTGAAAGAGCATGTTTAAAACCACACAAGCCATACAGTATATTTTGAGAGTGCTAGGATTCACCAAGCCCAAAATACTTGATAGATTTAGATAGAGGTAGGTGTAGGATTCATGGGGGGAAAGGAGGTCATCTTTTAGCCAGAATCCAATAAGATGAAAAACAAAGATAAAGATGCTGAAATCATCAAGAAAAAAGTTAAAGGGGGCAGAGAGGAATTTTTTTTCTCCAGCTAGGATACCACAATTATCTATAATGTTCATCAAAGCAGGTGAGATTGTTGCAAATCTGACTAACAAGGTTTTTGTGAATGAAAAGTAATAGCAAAACCTACTACAAGATGTCTTCAGTATTGCTGCTCTTCATTTATAACTCATTGTAGTACATTCTTTGGGCTCATTTTTTTCACTTAAATATTTTATTTATTTATTTGGAGAAATTGGACCAAACCTAGCAGTGTTCAAGGCCATGCTGGCTCTTTGCTCACCAAGAGTGACTGTTAGTGATTCTTGGGAGAATATGTCATTTTTTTACTTCACTAAAAGAAAATGTATTATATAGTGGACAGAGCTGAGCATAATACATTTGTTTCCAGATAAGTGAGAGCAAAGTTATTTAAAAATAATAGAAAGAGGCCTTTCCTGGACTGTATCTGAGAGCTCGCAGGTTGCTAAGCCAACAGAATTGGTCTCAGAAAACAAGGAAGAAATTCTTCTGCAAGAGGAATTCATTTTATGTTGTGGAGTTGAAACCCATGTTATAAAATGTGGACCCTGTACTGACCTCATAAATTATCAAAGTGGCAACCAGCCTAAGCTTCTTATTTTCATTATTACTGGTAATCCAGGTTTTACTTCCTTTTATACACTGTTTATCAACGTTTTCCAGTTTGGATTATCAGTCATTCTGAGCATGTCATGGCCCCCAAAGACAAGATTCTTACAGCCTCAGATGAGTCAAATGCTCAAGAAGTCAAGGACATCTATGGACTCAGTGGTCAAATAGAACATAAGCTGACTTTCCTGGGAGTTCACATGCTAAAACATATGAAACTTATGGTCATTTGGCCATTCAATAGGCTGTTATATGGCCCTTCGGATTTTGAAGGTTGTTCCTGAGCTCCAAATAATTCACGCCTTTCTGCACTTTCCAACAATTGAGCGCATGTCTGAATCCACCCATGGAAGGATAGACACTCTGCTTCTTTGTTTGCTTCATTATGCTCTCTATGCTACTGGCTACATAATACTGAAACCCTGTCCTGCATTCATCAAGACCTTAATAATTAAAATGTACTTTTGGTTCATGAATATGGAGAATAAACAGACCAGTCCATATTTACTTGAACCATTTTGCCTTGCCAATGTAGCCTATTTCGGGGTCCAAGAGATGATGGATGTGGTAGAAAGGGACAACAAAATCATAAAAGAACATTTATCTAAGCTAACATTTTACTATAGAACTATAGATAATTGGTGTTCAGTAAGTTATTATGAAGATATAAAGATTTTCCAGAAGGAGACATTCATCTCTGTAAGAAAAAAGTATCTCATGCTTTTAGCCTCAATTTTTATCAAGAAATGGCCACTATGGTAGCAGACTGGCTAAAGGATGATCTGTCCAAAATAAAAGTACCAATGCAAAGAATGAAGAGATAGACAGCTAGCATATAGAAGCTGTGTGCTTGCTGTCTCTTAGTAATAAGTAGCTTAGTGAATAAAAATTAATATTAGAAGAAAAATACTGAGAATCACTTGACCTACAAGCAACCAATTCATGCCATAAGAAGGTAGAGTTATTTATTTGATAACCCTTCAGAAACAATATTGCAAACCATGGTGACTAAATGAAGGAGAAAAGAGAGGGAATGAGGGAGGGAGAGAGAGCGAGAGAGTGTGAGAGAGAGAGGGGGGAGAGAAAAAATACCTAGCATAGAGGTCAGAGAGATAGAAAAGTGGTAGGGCATTTGCCTTGCACACAGCCAACCCAGGATGGACCTGGCATCTCATATGATCCCCTGAGCTTGCCAGGAGTTATTTCTGAGCACAGAGCCAGGAATAACCCTTGAGTGCTGCCAGGTGTGGCCCAAAAACAAACAAACAAGGGAGGGAGGGAGGGAGGGAGGAAGTGAGGGAGAGACGGAGAGAGGGAAGGAGGGAGGGAAGGAGAGAGGGAGGGAGAGAAGGAGGGAGGGAAGGAGAGAGGGAGGGAGGGAAGGAAGGAGGGAGAAAAAGAGGGAGGGAGGGAAGGAAGGAGGGAGAAAAAGAGGGAGGGAGGGAAGGAAGGAGGGAGAAAAAGAGGGAGGGAGGGAGGGAGGGAGGGAGGGAGGGAGGGAGGGAGGGAGGAAGGATAGAGGCAAGCAGGGGACAGAGGAGAGACTGGGGACATTGTGGCAGGAAATTATGAAAATTATGTTAGGAAAAAATAGAGGAAATTATGAAACAGCTTCAAGGAAATATAAAAGACCAGCAAAGGTAGGATGTCCACACTTGCTCCAATAAAAGCCCTGGTGATATCAGCCCAAATACCAACAGACCTAACTTTAGGCAGAATGGTATCTCTGAAGAAAATTATAGTGGAGTGGTTAGGCAGGGGCATAGACAACGCAATGGTGATTAATACAACAGGTGTGATTTCAGCAGGGTGGGGATTTGGCCTGCCCTCCCCTATTGAGATTGCCAACTTTGGCTGAGTGGCCAATATACCCATGATTTTTCATGGCTTGGTTTACATCTCTTTTGAGCAAAGAGTGAGACTGGTTGACTCTTAAAGGAATCAGAACCAGCAGGAGAAATAGGTCCAGCAGGAATCCAACAACAGTGCCTCTATAATGAAGACAGTAACCCAAACACCACTGTATACAGTGACTTGGACTTATATTTATTATAGTAATTCTATCAGCCTGTTTATTTTCTCTGAATAGTTATACCCTGTATAAATGAGAGTTTGTGGGATTGACCAATTAGATCATATCCTATAAATAAGGGGCCAATGAAGTTTCTTGATTATTTGGCCCTTACTTCCTCACTAGCAAAATAAGGACTGGTCACAGATTGAAAGGAGGATGGAGAAAGCAGGGCAACACCCAGTGGTATTCAGACTTAGTCCTGGGTTTATTCCTGACTCTCTGATGGGAGTGGATGGGGCAAATCAATGGTACCTGGAAATCATCTGGAGTGACAGTGTTTGAAACCATGTTAGCCAAGGTTAGGCAAGAATCCTACCCACTGTACTATCCTATCCCTCTGCCCATCATCTACGATTTTGTTCCACCTAAAAGATGGTAGTAAATTTATTAAGATACAAATAGAAAATAAATCTCACAAAATCAATGAGGAAGGTCTTGACTTTATGCAAACTTTACAGTGGCTGGATTAGATTTGTGTTATTTCACATTTTGTGTTTCATTATAATTCATAGGTATTTCCAGAGTCTAATCCAGTTGATTTATCAATTAATGATTTACTTGATGATTATCTTTTGAATTCAGGATGAGTCCTTCTATAGTAAGGCAAAAATTTTCCATTTAACTTGAAGTAACAATTCTGCTTGGGAATTCAAAGGCAATAACAATGAGGTGTATTGTAATTTTTAGCAACAATAGAAATTATAATAATTAGTCTTGTTCATCCTGCCTTTGATCCAACAAATAATACACAGTGTAAACTCTTATACCATGACACTAAAGACAGCATATTTCTGAAACCATTTGCTGTAAAGAGAATAATGACTCACCCATTCCCAAAAGATGCCTATTGATTTATCTTTACAGCCAGTGAATATGTGAATCACATGGAAATAGAAATTTTGAAGACTTGATTAAGAACTTTGAGCTGGGCCCGGAGAGATAGCACAGCGGTGTTTGCCTTGCAAGCAGCCAATCCAGGACCAAAGGTGGTTGGTTCGAATCCCGGTGTCCCATGTGGTCCCCTGTGCCTGCCAGGAGCTATTTCTGAGCAGATAGCCAGGAGTAACCCCTGAGCACCGCTGGGTGTGGCCCAAAAACAAAAACAAAAACAAAAACAAAAAAAAGAACTTTGAGCTGAGGGAATTCCCTTTCTAATTTCCCCCCAACAATCATTGTGCCTATGCAAACACACACACACACACACACACACACACACACACACACACACTTGCCACCAGCCCTCTCCTTTTTTTATTTCTTTTATTTTCAGTTGTTGTGTTTTTTGTCATTGCTTGTTTTGGTTAGTTTTTTTTTTCTTTTTCTTTCTTCTTTTAAATCTATATTTCTAGATGGGCTCCTCTCAGCTTTTTATTCTTTCTTTTTCCAACAGAACCACAGAACTTGAATCATCTCGTTCTGCCTCAAAAGGGAGAGGGAACTGGATGGTACCAGGAGCAAACATTCACATGAACATTGAGTAAAAATAAAAAATTATCATACCTAAACACCAAACCCAAAGTCAATGACAACAGAATTAAGATAATCCAATCTACATCAAACTATAAACAGAGGGGGCCTATTACACTAGCAGTCCAGGAGGCAAGGGGGGTGGTATATGATGCATGTTGGGAATAGGGGTGGAGGGAAGACAACACTGGTGGTAGGAATGCCCTATTCCACTGTCACTATGTATCTTTAATATAACTGTGAAATACTTGTAATTCACATTGGTCACAATAAAAATTATTAGGAAAAAAAGAGAACTTTGAACTGGGCAGGTTTTCCTAGATGATTTCAGTACAGCCAAGGTTATCACAGATCCAGAAAAATGAAAAAAGAACCAGAACAATAATAAGCTTTAATAATACTGTTTAATAATAAACAATAATTTTCTTTGCACACAGCTAACCAGGGTTCAATACCTAGAATCTCATATGGTCCTTTGAGCACTGCCTGGAGTAATTCCTGTGTCGTAGAGCCAGGAGAAACCCATGAGCACAAACAGGAAAAAAAAATGAAAGAAGAAATCATGAGGACCAGAGTCAAAAAATGTGATGATAAAAAATAAAGGAAGGAAGGGAGGGAGGGAGGGAGGAAGGGAGGTAGGGAAAGGAAGGGAAAAGGAGGGAAGGAAAAGGAGGGAGGGAAAGGTGGGAGGGAAAGGGAGGAAGGGAAAGGGAGGGAGTAAGGGAGGAAAAGGGAGGGAGGGAGGGAAGGAGGGAAAGGAAGGGAGGGGAAGAGGGAGGAAAAAGAAAGAAGGGAGGGAGGAAGGAAAAGGGAGGAAGGGAAGGTGGGAGGAAGGGAGGGAGGAAGGAAGGAAGGAAGGAAGGAAGGAAGGAAGGAAGGAAGGAAGGAAGGAAGGAAGGAAGGAAGGAAGGAAGGAAGGAAGGAAGGAAGGAAGGAAGGAAGGAAGTAAAAGGAAGGAAATAAATCAAGAAGAAAATAGTGACAAGAAAATTTTGTGAAAATTATTTATCTCACAATGAGGTCTAAATTAAGTCTTTGTCACAAAGTCTATTAAGCCCTTGTTGCTACTTGACCATTCTGTTACTTCTTCGGTTTTTAGGTAGCTTCAGATACACATTAGTGTGTACATTGTTGTATTCCTACAGGAATACAAAATGACAGTATTTAGAAAGTTGGAGTTGTCACAGAATTCCAAGTATTACTCTACAGATTTTGTGGGGCATTTTTTGGCTACCAGGCCTTCTGGAAGTACAAGAAGGTGTGGGCAAGGGGCATGGGTACGGTGCCCTCACTCACTGAAGTATTGGCAAAATCAGCCCAAATACCAGCATCTCTGGAGTTTGGTCTCTGCAGAGTCATGGAAAAGTAGTTAAGCAGGGCTTTGTTGGAGTAGCCATTGTGGATGGTGGGTGCAATTGGTGTAGCTTCAGCAGGGTAGG
Source organism: Suncus etruscus (assembly GCF_024139225.1). NCBI lineage: Eukaryota > Metazoa > Chordata > Mammalia > Eulipotyphla > Soricidae > Suncus > Suncus etruscus. The sequence goes on along the minus strand of NC_064860.1, from coordinate 48,320,842 downwards.
GACTTGTCTCACCCTTTCTTCCTGAGATTGCCATTTTCAGCTCTCTGGCTAATATATCTATGATTTTTCATGGATTGTTATACATCTCTTTTGAGAAAGTAGTGAGTCTATGGATCTGGCCAAATGCAGACATGGCAACTATGTCTGTCTGAACTCAAAATTTGTTAACTGATTATAGTAGCAAGAGAAATATAATTCAGACCCCTAATGAAGTGGTAGATATCTTTACAAATTAACCAAGTCTACACACCATATTTTAAATATAGAGCAAAATATGGTGTTTCTTAACATAAACCCCTTTTAAAATACATCCGACCTTTGAGTACCTTCCATACTCTTTTAAAAATATAAAATCAGTTATTCACCAGGGTTGAGCCAAAAGAAACTACATGAAATGAGTAGCAGAAATTTGAGGTTATTTAAAATTACAGGACATCCCTAAAGAATGAGAAATTTATCAACTTTGCTTCTCTTTCTTATTAAAGTGGTTATATTGGCCCAAAAGTTCATGAGTATGAAAGTACTCTATGTATATTCTCAGTGACTAATACATGCTTCTTCCCAAATTCATGATTACAGAACGGAAGGCCAGAGACCACTGAAGGTGGAAAAGGATTCTTTTTTTATTTTTTTTATTGGATTTCATCCAAATATCATGGGCCAGTTTGAGTTCTGGTGAACCTAATGGTTTTTGAAAAATATATGTTAGAATTTCCTCAAGTGCCAGGCTCCAGGGTACAACCAAAAGTAGGAATTGATCTGTTGTAGCTTATAAAATTCAAATGCTATTGTTCTATTTGAAATTCTTTTTTTTTCTTTTCAACCGAATCTAAAACAGAGATTGTACATATTACTATTCCAAGTGCCCAGGCCGCAAATCTCTCCCTCTTTTCTTCCAGAGGGAGAGTGCACACTCCTCAGCCCCCAGAGAGCTCAAGACCTTGACTCAGAGGCAGTTCACTGTCTATTCCTAGACTGTGTTTGAAAATGTCTAAGAAAGGCCAGAACCCAAAGTTCCATGTGTCTTCACTTAAATTCTCCACCCTGAGAAAGGCACAAGAGAAAGCCAAGGCACCCAAAATGCTTGTGGCCATGTGAATATTCTCTCTCTCTCTCTCTCTCTCTCTCTCTCTCTCTCTCTCTCTCTCTCTCTGTCTCTCTCTCTCTGTCTGTCTCTCTGTCTGTCTCTCTCTGTGTGTCTCTCTCTCTCTCTCTCTCTCTCTCTTTCTCTCTCTCTCAAGTAGGGATCACAGGGTATTGGAAGAAGCTTCTCAGGCAAGGTCTTGGAATTGCCACTTACCATTCAGCCACTAGGCTTTTCTATAGCTGCTTAGTATCTTTAGAGCCACTCCACATTCCTACAGTACTCAGCATCCAATAAGCACTCAATATCCCAACAGCCACTCCACATCCCAACTATAACTCAGCAGCCCTACAACCACTCAGCAAACCTACAGCCAGTCCACAACCCTATCCAGTGGTCCTCAAACTATGGCCCACGGTTCACATATTGTATTTGTTCCCATTTTGTTTCTTCACTTCAAAATAAGATATATGCAGTGTGCATAGGAATTTGTTCATAGTTTTTGTGTTTACTATAGTCCAGCCTTCCAATGGTCTGACAGACAATGAACTGGCCCCCTGTTTAAAAAGTTTGAGGACCACTGCTAGCCCTTCAGCATCCATACAGCAGCCACTCAACATCCCTACAGCCACTCATCCACTACAGCATGAACATACTCTAACCTCTGGATGTCAGACAGAACACAACTATTTTCAGTTAAAACATGCTGTGCCACTCACACTGTCTTCTATACCTGAAGACACCAGGATTCCCTCGAGGCTACACTGATTCTATTCTTCACCTAAGCATCCATCAGAATTCTCCACTAACTACCCCACCAAGTACACCAACCATCTAGTGACCCACTTTTTCTGAGACATGCCTCTGAGCTTCATGAAACAATGACACAGTCACAGCCTGTCACTGAACTCAGCTATCTGACCACCCACTTCCTCCTGCCATGTTGTTCTCCTTTGCTTGATTCCTGTTATGCTTTCAATTAAGTCCCCTATTCCAAATTTTCCCACAAACAGATATTTTTCCTGTCTTCCCTCTTAGTAACCTGCTTGTTGTTCTTCACAAGCCTCTGCATATGCCTTCTCGGCCACAAACACCACCCACCCAACCCACAATAGCAGCACAATTGCCAATGTCTTTGCCTCTGTGGATACATCAGACAGTGTCCAGAAGAGACTGGTCTTATACTAATCTCCAGCACCTGCTTAACTTCAGGAGTACTACTAAAAGCATCCAGTAAAATGCTAATTTTCAAAACACATGAAGCTCAACTACAAAAATTATCTCTTACTCTATAAAAAAAATACATAAAATAAAATAAAATAAAATAAAATAAAATAAAATAAAAACAGGGCGATCCAGAGAAATAGTTCCAGGTATTTGCATGTGGACAGCCTGGTTCCATCCTTGGCAGTGCCCTGTGGTCTCCTGAGTAGCATCAAGAGTGAATCCTGAGCATAGGATTAGGAGTAATTCCTGATCACTTCTAAGTGTGACCCCAAATTTAAAAAAAATAAAAAGGTGAGGGAGGGTAGAAAAGATGGAAAAATTCTTCCAAAGAAAACATGGACAATGAGTACACAAATGAAAAAAGTGTTTATCCTCACTTATTAGGAAAGTATCAGTCAAAACAACAATGTAAATTCATCTCCCAAGTGCGAGAACTTATGTATCAAAAAGACAGGAAACAACAACATTGGTTAGGATGTGGTGAAGAAGTCGCATTTATATTTGTGGAATATTGTCCTGTTTAGCATTATGGAAATAGCATGAAAATTTCCTCAAGAAGGTACCATCTCATGCCACAAAGACTGGCACACATCAGAAAGAAGAAGAACAATCAGTGCTGGTGTGGATGTAGGGAAAAGGGAACATTCATTGACTCTTGGTGAGAATGTCATCTAGTTAGTCTTAATGGAAAACAAAATAGATATCCCTCGAAAAACTGGAAATTGAACTCCCATCTGATCCACTTATACCACTCTAGAAATATACCCTAGGATCACAAAAAGCACAATACAAAAATGCCTTCCTCACACCAATATTTTTTGCAGCACTATTTACAATAGCCAGAATCTGGAAAAACCAAGATGCCCTTCAACTGATGAATGGCTAAAGAAACTGTGGTATATTTACACCATGAAATATTATGTAGCCTTCAAGAGAGATAAAGTCATAAAATTTTCCTATACAGGGATGAAAATGGAAACTATTATGCTGAGTGAAATAAGTCAGAGAGAGAGAGAGAGAGAGACACATAATAGTCTCACTCATCTATGGGTTTTATGAAACATAAAAGGCATTATTGTGATAATGCCCAGGGATAATAGAGATGAGGGCCGGAAGGATCGGCTCACGATATGAAGTTCACCACAAAGAGTATTGAGAGCAGTTAGAGAAATAACTACACTAACAACTATTAGTACAATATTACTGGAGTGACAGGTGTAGAATACCTATCTCAAATACAGGCAGGGGTGGGGAGGAGGGAGATTCGGGACATTGGTGGTGGGAATGTTGCACTAGTGAAGGGGATTTATTACTATTTATTACTGGAACCCAACTACAATCATGCTTGTAATTATGTGTTTAAATAAAGTTATTATTTTTAAAAAAAGTAAATTTTCTCAAGAAAATAAGAATAGAGTTCCAATATGATCAGCAATCTACTTCTTGATATCTATGCAGAAAACACAAAAACATTAGTAAGAAAATACGTAAGTGCACTTTTGCTTGTTGCAGCACTAAATGCAATAGCCAGGCTATGGAAACAAACCACATATCCAAGGATTGATAAAAGGATAAAAAAAAAAGTTGTGAAATAGATAGAGAAATACACACACAAGATGGGACACTAAAGTTATTATTTAATTTGAGATCAACTATTTACTGTAAATAAATAAAACATGTTAAAAAAAATAAGTCAGAAAGAGGACAACCCTTAGATGATTTTACTTATCTGAGAATAGAGACATATAAGAAAATAGTATCAAAGTCTAGCAGGAGGAGGTTTGGCAGGCCCACGCCATGCCAGAGGCCTGCTTGGCCAGGCCTAGGGGGGGTGCGGGACTTGGGTAACCCCAGCACCCCTCTGCCGCCTTGCTCCAGATCTCCAGGGCTTCCCCGGGCCACACACCTGGGCAAGCCAGTGAGTTGGGTCCCTTGGTGGAGCTTGAAGGTACCCTAGGCCTTCCCCCACTATCCATGCGGATCCTTAGGGAGGGTCTGGGTGGGGCTCTGATCTTCTGGTCTCCCAGCTTCTTGAAGGATCTCTCTTCCTGGGAGCCGGGAGTCTAGCAGGAGGAGGTTTGGCAGGCCCACGCCATGCCGGAGGCCTGCTTGGCCAGGCCTAGGGGGGGTGCGGGACTTGGGTAACCCCAGCACCCCTCTGCCGCCTTGCTCCAGATCTCCAGGGCTTCCCCGGGCCACATGCCTGGGCAAGCCGGTGAGTTGGGTCCCTTGGTGGAGCTTGAAGGTACCCTAGGCCTTCCCCCACTATCCATGCGGATCCTTAGGGAGGGTCTGGGTGGGGCTCTGAACTTCTGGTCTCCCAGCTTCTTGAAGGATCTCTCCTTCCTGGGAGCCGGGAGTCTAGCAGGAGGAGGTTTGGCAGGCCCATGCCATGCCTGAGGCCTGCTTGGCCAGGCCTGGGGGGGTGCCGGACTTGGGTAACCCCAGCACCCCTCTGCCGCCTTGCTCCAGATCTCCAGGGCTTCCCCGGGCCACACGCCTGGGCAAGCCGGTGAGTTGGGTCCCTTGGTGGAGCTTGAAGGTACCCTAGGCCTTCCCCCACTATCCATGCGGATCCTTAGGGAGGGTCTGGGTGGGGCTCTGAACTTCTGGTCTCCCAGCTTCTTGAAGGATCTCTCTTCCTGGGAGCCAGGAGTCTAGCAGGAGGAGGTTTGGCAGGCCCACGCCATGCCGGAGGCCTGCTTGGCCAGGCCTAGGGGGGGTGCGGGACTTGGGTAACCCCAGCACCCCTCTGCCGCCTTGCTCCAGATCTCCAGGGCTTCCCCGGGCCACACTCCTGGGCAAGCCAGTGTGTTGGGTCCCTTGGTGGAGCTTGAAGGTACCCTAGGCCTTCCCCCACTATCCATGCGGATCCTTAGGGAGGGTCTGGGTGGGGCTCTGATCTTCTGGTCTCCCAGCTTCTTGAAGGATCTCTCTTCCTGGGAGCCGGGAGTCTAGCAGGAGGAGGTTTGGCAGGCCCACGCCATGCCGGAGGCCTGCTTGGCCAGGCCTAGGGGGGGTGCGGGACTTGGGTAACCCCAGCACCCCTCTGCCGCCTTGCTCCAGATCTCCAGGGCTTCCCCGGGCCACATGCCTGGGCAAGCCAGTGAGTTGGGTCCCTTGGTGGAGCTTGAAGGTACCCTAGGCCTTCCCCCACTATCCATGCGGATCCTTAGGGAGGGTCTGGGTGGGGCTCTGAACTTCTGGTCTCCCAGCTTCTTGAAGGATCTCTCCTTCCTGGGAGCCAGGAGTCTAGCAGGAGGAGGTTTGGCTGGCACTGGTAATCTCTATCCAGTCTACATTTTCAATATCGCTCCCCGTGCGCACAAGAAACATTAATAGTACTCTCAGAAGAAACATTAATAGTACTCTCACAAGAAACATTAATCATACTCTCACAAGAAACATTAATAGGGGCCCGGAGAGATAGCACAGCGGCGTTTGCCTTGCAAGCAGCCGATCCAGGACCAAAGGTGGTTGGTTCGAATCCCGGTGTCCCATATGGTCCCCCGTGCCTGCCAGGAGCTATTTCTGAGCAGACAGCCAGGAGGAACCCCTGAGCACTGCCGGGTGTGGCCCAAAAAAACAAAAACAAACAAACAAACAAAAAAAAACAAAGAAACATTAATAGTACTCTCACAAGAAACATTAATAGTACTCACTATCATTGAATTATGTTTTTATGTATGCAGAATGTCCATTTTGTACTCTGCCCTTTTGCATACCCCTTCATAAGTTCATATTTCTCTTTAACTTCTTTATCTCCTATCATCATTACTCCTTTTTTACCCTTTCTAACTTAAGTACTGTTGAGTCCTAATTCACAGACCAAAGTGGTGCCCTAGAGTTAACACCCACCCAACTATTTTAAAAGGCATAAAAAGGACACATATCTTTTCAACATTTTATGGGTGTTTTCTTTGATGGCTATAACTTTTGCTAAATACTTTCTTATACAGTGATGATCCCCCCCCCATGTTTTTTATCTTCTCTTTGTGAACTGCTCAATATGGAATTTGGTGTGAAAGAATCCCTCAGTTTAATACTTATGTTTGAACCAAGTCATGGGTCTTGTTGGAAATGTTTGTATGCCCCCATATATCTGATAGCACCACGTGGCTTTATATCTTGTTTGCGTAGGCACACTAACATGGGAAAATACTATACATACCAATAAGTTCTTATCTAATAGAAATGGGAACACACAAATCTTGTAGTGCAATGAGACCTTACACCCTGAACATTGACATAAAGACCTGGCACAGGCCTCAGAAAAATGGGCATTCTCCATTTACCCCTTGATCTACAGAAGACATTTACAAAACATCCAAGGTTGTATATAACATCACCCGGAGGCATTCCTGTACCAGGGACGACCCTACAGCTGCTCTGACATCGATCTACTCAAAAGAGACATCCCTTAACACTGAGAAGACAACAAGAACAATGACCTGTTTACTGGACAGGGCTTGCTGTATTGCCCCTTTATGGTGAGGTTTGTCTATAACATCACCTGGAAGCAATCCTCTACCACGGAAGACCCTACCACTGCTCAGACATCGTCCTGCTCAAAAGAGACTTCCCTTAACACTGAGAAGACTTAACAACAACAACCTGCTTACAGGACAGGGCTTCCTGCATTCCCCTTTCATGGTGAGGTGAAACGAGAAGGCACTCCACATCATGACTTCAATGTAGGACATGCAGATTCCAGAATCTTTAATACAGAAACATGAGACCAACAACAGAGACTGTGTGATAAGTGTGTTGGCGCTACGGACAATGTCTTGGAGCGAACGATAACTTTCCTGAGGCCTAGAGCTGGTCTTATGCCAGGAAATTTCTGGGGTAGGATCTCTTTGTATTTAGGCCAAGGCTATTCCTTTCCATGCCTCTCATATTTTGGTGGGCCTATGCAAACAACAATTGCCACTCTAACACCGTTTTTACTGTGCTCCTTTGACTCTAATCCTTAAAACACACCCACTTAAAATTTGAGGTTAACTTAAGCTAATATGCATGTACATGGAAATGTAAAAAATACTATGCCTCTAATGTTTAAGGAGTTATGTAAGTTTGATGGCTTTAGATTGCCTTGTGTGCTGTTAAGAAATATTATAATGTGCTACAATCTGGGGACTTGAGGGACAAAGTAATTGCACATGGATTCTGTTTTATTTATCTTAACTTTCTTTGGTGAAAGTTCAAAGTTAAGATAACAGCAAGGGGACTTCTTCTGATAATTATGTTATGGGTGATTGTCCTTCCACTGTAACTTTACCTTATCCTCTTTCTTTGCATCTTTTGTTCTCATAATTCATAATAAAAAATTATTAAAAAAAAAAGAAAATAGTATCAAATAATGGGCAATCTTTAGCCGTGTATTCTGAAATTGTTTGTCAGTGAGGGGTCAAAGAGATAGTACAGCAAAACAGACACTCATGCTGCCTGCAGCTAACCTGGGTTTAATTTTCACATATCCTCCTAGAATGGACAGAAGTGATCTCCAAACAAAGATCCAGAAGGAAACCCTGAGCACAGACAGGGATGGCCCCCAAACCAAAACAATTAATATTGAATGTCCATTGGTGGACAGATGCTGATACTGTGGTACAAAGTGTGGTGTTGGAACTCTGTCCTTGAAAGTCTACCATTAACTGTAGGTGAACCCTTCTCCCAACTTCCTTTTTCTCTAACCTCTTCCTTTGAGATGTAAAAACCAGTAAAGTTGCTTTTGTATCTCATTTGACTTACCCTGACCTGGAATTGGGGGTGGTTTGAGGAGGCTGGCTGTGGGCTCCACAGAGAAAGTACATGGCAGATAGGCAGCACATGTCAGAGAGACATATAAATAAAGCAGATTAACTCCAATAAAACTTTAACTCAGTCTTGGTATTATTTCTCCACCGCTACATCAGTCCCATCTGCCTAAACGATTAGAAACACAGTGCCTAGGGTGGTCTCACCCAACTCATGAATTGTTTATATTTTTATTTTACAATTAACACCATTGCAAATCACAGTATCCTCAAAGAAATTGGAAAAGTACAATTACCAAGCAATGGGGGAACAGAAATTGAACGAAAGGTGATATAGAGACAGTGGTGGTGAGCCAAGGGTACTCTGGTGATGGGAAGGGGAATGATAAAAGTATTTATTACTATTATAAACTGACAGTATTGTAGCCATATTACCTAAACTATATTTTAAAAGGTATCTTAGGGGCAGATTGAATAGAACATTTGCTTTGCATGTAGCCACCCTAAATTCAATCCTGGCATCCCAGATAGTTTCCTCTGCCTGCCAGAAATAATTTCTGAATGCAGAGGCAGAGGTAATTCCTAAGTGACTCAAAAGCCAAAATAAAGTGATATTTCAATTAGTTTGTACCAATACTAATATGTAGAGACTCCGTGTAAAGGAGGTCATGAAAGAATGGAACCAGTGAACATTGTGCTGGTGAAGTTAGAAAGAAGGGTAAAAACAAAATAATCTCTCTCATATGCAGGAAATAAAAATAGATGGCAAGGTAGCAACAAAGACAACAGAATGGGAAAGCTGAGTTGTGGGGGCAAGGTTAAAGGGAGAGGCATTGAGGTCCTTGCAGGAGGGAGCTGAGGGTACTGGTAGATAGTGGTGGTGTTAGAATTGTGTTCATGAGAAACCATTCTTCACAGTATTATAAACCACATTAGAATCTCAATTTAAAATTAAAGTTAAAATCAACAAGGAGCTGGAGAGATAGAACAACAGGTAGGGGACATGCTTTGCATGCAGAAAACCCAGGTTCAATACCCTTTTCCCCAGATGGCCCCCCAATCCATATCTGCCAGAAATGATTCCCGAATGCAGATCCAGGAGAAAGCCCAATGTACTGGTGGCTATGACTCTCTTCCCCCCCCCAAAAAAAATTAAATGAAGTGAAAGTTAGGTGTGTATAATCAGCAAAATACAGGATCTAACACACCTTGCATCACTTAAAGAGCTGTGTTGTTTCCCCAGATGGTGGAAGGAAAATGTCCTTCACACAACATCAGATGAAACAAAGATTCTATAAGGCATAAGTTCTGCAAAGTATAAATATTTTCCCCATGAGACAGCAGTTTTTCAAAATTGACTCTATTGTGTTCCCAAATAAGCCTAATTGGTTGAATAACTAATGGCTTTTTTGTTTTAAATCAGCAGGTATTAAATATTTATTTTTTTTACACTTTAATTATTTGTCAGAGCCAATCATATATGAGTTTCAAAACAAACATACAATGTATTGGTCAAAGACTGGCAGAACTTAAAGACCTTTTAATATAAGGTTAATACTATTATGCTAAAGCTACTACAATATTAATAAGGTTAAATGTGAAGCTAAATGAACTTATTTTTCATAAAAATTAAAATTTAAGGAGACATGAATAAACAGAAAGTAAAGAATATAATAGCTTGTACCTTAAATTTTAGAATGCAATGAAAATCACCTTGATTTAAGTTTTGCTGTTTATACCTATTCTTTTCACCAACTAATTTGACACCTGTTTTACTTTTTTTTAATATAATTTTTATTTTGATCATAGTGGTTTACATATTGTTGACAATAATATTTTGGGTACATATTTACATAAAATCATGGGAGATTCCTATCACCAATTTGTCCTCCCTACACCTCCGTTTTCGTCCTACCTCCCATATCCTCTTCCCCCACCCCCAGGGCTGCTAGAATATGTTGTCCCCTCTATACCTAGCCTACTACTTAGTAGTCTTGCACCTGTTTGGTCTTGGTGCCTCCCTTTTTTCCCCCTCTAACTGGGAGGCAGGACTAGCTAGTTCAAGTTACGTGGTTTTGTTTGAAGAAAAGTAATAAATTGGGGTAAAAGTCTAATATGCCGAAAATGGGTGGAATCCTTCTAGAGGCTCTCATCATCAATTTGAGAGACGAAGGAGAAAAAGAAGGTGAAAGACTCCACCAGTACAAAAAGAAGTGTCAAATATCCAGTGAGGACTCCAACAATAACGATAAGCACCACCAAAAAAAAAAAAAAAAAAAAAAAAAAACCGCCATTGTCTTGAGATAAGAAACATGGCATAGCACATAAAGAAAGAAAAGAAAAGAAGAGAAAAAAATAAGTATAACTGGGGAAAACAACTTCAATAACCACACCCAAACAAAGAAATCGACCAAAAATAGATAGGTAAATAAAAATAATAATAATAATAATAAATGAAGATAAAATATAATATATAAAAAATAAACAATGTTTTGTGCTTTTTATTTGTTTTTTTTTTCCTCCTGCCCTGGCACAGTAAATATTGGGGTCATTCGAAAAGGAATTCACTTGGCCTAAGAGATATGGGGTTTCTCCGTCCTTGGAGTATATTGTCATGGGATTAACTATAGGATTAACTATAGACTCTGTTCAGGATCATTTACTCTCCCAGTGGTGCTTTTGTGGTGTTTGGAAGACTTCTGCTCCATCCTGGGTGCTACAATCAGACCTCTGTATCTAGAGATCTCAGTATCTGCACAGGTCCAGGGGTGGGACTTATAATGAAGTCAGTCTTTGTGGTTCTAGAAGTTCCTCAGTGTCATTTTAATTCATCTTCTGTGGTTGGTGGTCTTGGTCTTTGCACTGAACCTAGGATGGCACCTAGGATATCGTCTTTCTTTGTGTTTCCAGAAGCCCCATTCTATTGCAATTGTCTCTGCCAGACCTTTGGAACTGGGGATCATGGTTATTGTGCAGGTCGTAGTTCAAACCCCAGACTAGGGTTTTTTATTGGTCCCAAGATATATACAGTCTGGTCATGGTTCTAGCAGCCAGTCATCTGTAAATCGCGATCTTGGCATTTGGACCTACCAAAGGGTGACAAGTCTTCTAATTTTGTCTTATCGTTAGCTGGTAAGGTAGGATAATCTGCTCTTAGGTCAAGTTGTTCCCATATTCCTCATTGTCAGGATATCATATTAGAGCTGGCACTTGTTGGTGACCCAGTAGTATTAAGGCTGTCCTGGATGGGATTTGTTTCCTGCAGCTGTTGTGAAGAACTGTGCAGTTTCTATGTCTGGGATCCAGGGTTCAAGGCTGTGGTCTAAGTTGATTCCACATGACATATTTTCAAGGTAGGAGATGGGAAAACCTGTACTTCCAACATAAGCATAAGACCTGTATTACACCACTTCTTTACCTGCATTCCCCCAAATGTAAGGTAGTCTTTTGCATCACTTTGGTCCTTTAAATACTTCGTTAATTTATTTTTTTTAAATTGTCTGTCCTACATATACATAGGTGAGCACATACATTTTTATTCCTATTTTTTATATTTTTTGGGGTATGTGACCAGTTTTTGTTTTCCCCTCTGTCCACCCCCAAATGCACCGACAATATGATGTAGCACCATTTCTCCCTGCAAAGGCACTCTAAAAAAAAGAGAAATCTTACATATAAAAAAGAGCTCTTATCTACTAGAGATAGGAACTCATAGTTGTTTACAATACAGGGATATCTCCTACCTTGAAAATATGTCATATGGAATATATTATTATTTTTAAAAATGTAATCATGGTGTTTAAATAAATATATTATTATTTTAAAAAGGAAATCAGCAGATTCTACACCTGCTATACTATGAAATTAAAATTTTTCAACACAAGATCCCCAAAATGACCCAAAAAAGGATTCAAAAAGAAATGAAGAGGGGGACAAAGCAATAGCACTGCAGTAGGGCATTTGCTTTGCATGCAGTTGACCCAGGATGGACCTAGGTTCGATACCTGGCAATCCCAACCAGAAGCAATATCTGAGCTCAAAGCCAGGAGTAACCCCTGAGCATTACAGGGTGTAGCCCAAACACACACACATATACACACAGACACACAGACACACAGACACACACACACACACACACACACACACAGAAATGAAGGGACCCATATCTTTTGTTTCACAGACCTGCTTGTTCATCTAGGAAATATTAAATAGACTATATCCCTGATGGGGGCAGAAAAAGACACCAATTTTGCAAAAAGCACCTGCCCTGGATTGACTATGAAAAGTGACATCCATATTTATTCATAACCATCTATTACAACCTCAACCTTTGATCCTTGAGCACACCACGGAAATCTTATCATGTTCATTCTGCCATATTTATGAACTCCCATAGCCTGAGGCTGCCTCTGATCAAAATCAGAAATGTCACCAGATGACTTTCTTTTTTTTCTTTTTATCTAGATCAGGGGTCTCAAACTCACGGCCCGTGGGCTGTTTGCGGCCCTTCGTACAACATTTTGTGGCCCGCGGCTGGCCTTCAAATATCACAGTATTCACGATTATTCGCTTACCAAATAATAGCAATAAAAATCGCATTAGTAAGAAAAAAATCGCATTAAACATTCGCATACCTCGAGCATTTCCGTTCGGGGTATGCAAATGTTTAATGCAATTTTTGCGATTTTTTTTCTTACTAATGCAATTTTTTATTGCGAATATTCGGTAAGCGAAATCCCTTATGCGGCCCTGCATCACCCTGACTTTGCCTACTGCATTCCCCAGGTAAATTGAGTTTGAGACCCCTGGCCTAGATAATGTACAATTTACCAATGCATTTACCAACAGTGAACCAACAGGATTCTCCAAATAATCTACCTGCAATTCATGGTCTAACCAAAGTCTTTTTGTTTGTTTGTTTGTTTGTTTGTTTGTTTGTTTTTTGGGGAGACATACCCAGCACTATTCTGGGTAATAATGCTGACTCTGTGCTCAGGAATCACTCCTGGAGCTGTTCAGGGGACCCTAAGGAATACACAGGATCGAACTCGGGTCAGCTGCATGCAGCTTACCCATAGAACTACGTCTCTAGTCCCCAAAGATTGTAAATTAATGTTTCTGCCATGCACTGAGAAATACTAGCCCTGTCTATGGTATAATCCTAATGAACCCCGTGCTACATGGCAGGAATGTGGTTTGAGCCTCAGCACTGTGTAGCCCCTCCTATACCTCAGCAGCAAACATTCCACAGTTGTTAGCGCATGTAGGTCTGATGAAAATGAAGCCTTCATCACTGGGCAGAGAAAATTTACTCTCTGGACCACCACTAATTCTAGCTTAGGGTTTTTGCTGTTGTCATTTGTTTATGGTGTGGGTGGCCTCATTGGCCCTGCTCAGGGCTTACTCTCAACTCTGCACTCAGGGATCACTTTTGGTGTAGTACAGGGAACTATTTGGGGGGATGGGGATCAAATTTGAGTCAGGTACACACAAGGAAATTGCCTTACCCAATGTATTATCACTGCAGATTTGATTCTAAAAGTGATACTGTGTTTGCTATGCTTACATCAGAAGAATATTTGTGCTCATGATGAGACAGCACATAAATTAGATATTGCTATGTCTCACACAACCTAGAACTTAATGGCCCAAGCTACAATCATTCACATCACTCCTTGTCTTCATCTACTCAGATTGCTTAGGACAAAATATCAGACTTGGGGGAGGGTGAGTAGGGGGACTTACAGCAGCATGCATTTTATTTCTGCAATATTCTATTTCATCAATTCCAATAATCTCTAAGACCATGGCACTGGCTAACAGTCCCCTCCTAGCACTGTCACCTTTGTGTGATGAGCCTAGATGAGTTTGTGAACTATACAAATATTCTAGCCACAGCACTCATAATACTGTCAGCAACCCAGCAGACCAGGATCGGCAAAGTGACTCTACATTAATATGGTCTTCAGCAGGCATCGGGGCTCAACTGTTGAGTGTTGGTTAGGTGACCGTGCCTTTAAATGCCACAGAGTGGTGCAAATCTCTCTCCAGCAAGCAGGTCTGTACTTGGACTCATAACCTTGGCAAAGTCCCCAAAGAGATGAGAAATATACAACTATCTTGAACCCCAAATGTTCTCTCTATGTGACAATGATGATGAAATTGGCACCTTCATGCAAACATCATTAATTTGCTCATGGTCCGGGAAATCAGTTCCATGCTCTTTGACTGGCCTTTCTGTTCTGGGCAAGATGGGGCAGCTGAAATCAAGGTGGGCTTCATTCTCATCTGGAGATACTGGCTGGCATATGGCGTGGGGTAAAGGGAAATCTGCTTTCAATCTTATTCTTGGTGTTGCCACAATGCAGTTCCTTGCCATTGTAGGACTCAAGTCCCTGTTTCCTGGCTAGCTGGGTGCCTCAGTCCATTCTCTGCAAGTCGAATAACCCACTATTCTTACCACAGGCCCTTCCCAAGCCAGCAAGAGCACTTCAAGTTCTTCTTGAATTCTAACCTTAGGATTCTAAGTTTTTGTTGTCATCATTGTGGTAGAGCCACACTCAGCAATGCTTGATGACTATTACCTGCTCTGTGCTCAAGGTCACTTCTGGCAGTGTTTGGGGGACCCTAAGGTGCAGAGATCATGCCATGGGCTACCACAGACATAGCCCACATACTCCAGCCCTTGAAGCTCTCTCTTTGGTCTGAGCCCCAGATTTAAAAGGTTCCTGTGATTCGATCAAGCTCCTTGGATGACCTCCCGGCCTGAAAAAAAAAATCAAATAAGGCCAGTTCATGGCACTGGCAAAACTCCTTCCGTTGTGACATACTCGCTCAAAATGATGGCTCATCAAATCCACAAGTGCCGACTGCGCTTCAAGATATGATCACAACAAGGGGTGGGGGGGACAGGGGGTTGAGGTCACCAAGGTTCAGTTGGCACCTCTGTCTCCTGAAAATCCTGCCCACGCTTCCTATAGGGCTCCTAGTTAACACTGCCACGTTTTAAAGACCAAACAAAGCCCGGCAGCCTCCAGGCAAGCAACGGGCTGCAGATGCTCCTTTTCTTAGCTGCCAGGAACTGGAAAGCCACATTGCAAAAGCACTGCAGATACACAGAGCCAGGAGGGAAGGAGGAAGGGAGACCTGCTTTAGCAAAGCCCTGTTGAGTCCCTGCAACTCCACCCTCAGGAGGGGTCCCGAGTCCAAGTGGCTTAGAGAGCAAGTTAGGGCTTCAAATGACAAAGGAGGACAGGATGAGAAGCAGGGAAGTAAAGGTCAAGTTCACACTGTCCCTAGAAATAGACCCCCGATCCTCCTTCTTTTGTCCCTAGCTGGTGCATTGCAAGGTGCCCAGGCTCTGGCTTCTTTCATTAACACTGAGCTGCAGGATGCTCTCACACCCCCTGGAGTGGAGTGAGCCCTCCCTGAGGGGGTGGGCCTCCCAGGCTGGAAACTTGGCTGTTCCCAACTCTCGGAAACCTGAGTCTGCTAATATCTTTTCTAGAAATCCTGCTGACTGCGTGGGTTCCCAAAGAGAGAATGAGGAAGGCAGGTGCAAAGGAAGTCAAACCCCGCCAGATCAGCTGGGAAAGTTAAAATCGGGCACTGGGTTTCCTTTCCAATTGATCTTTCAAGCTCCAGGGAATCTTTGAGTCTTATCTCGCTCCTGAACCCTGGGGGCCCTTTTCTCCCAGATGCTGGTTACATTGAGGAGTCAGGGAGGTTTTTTTTTTTTTTTTTTTGCTCAGAAACTCAAGAAGTCATACAAAACTATCAGGGGGTCTGGAAAGGTGGAAGGGAGGTGGAGGGTTATTTTCTTTTCTGTCCTTGGTGGAATTTTATCTATTTATTATTCAATGTTTTTGAGGCTTTGGGGGCCAGGCCAGAAAAAACAGGACTTCACAGATCAGCCCCTTTTCAATTTTTTATTTTTATATTTTAGGAAGTGTTGAAATCATGGCCTACTTGGGTTTAAACGGTTTTATAGAACTTAATTAGTTCATGGAATGTTCTCGGGGGAAAAAAATTAAAAAAACAAGAAGTAAAAAAAATATGTATATATATATAAAGATGAGCTGCTGCTTGAAGATTCCTAGGCCACCCTGGAACCCAATTTGAGAAGCTCAGTTGGAAGGTCTCAATAGCTGTGACAGAATCACCCCCTTTTTGCTACTCACCTCACTTTACTACTCTCTCAGCCAAGTTACCCGGGTTCCATTTTTCCAGGTTCTGCATCATTTCACCAGCCGACTGCCAAAACTCACAAGTTCCCATTGCTGGTTGGAATCTTACCAGTAACATGCACTGGGAAGTCTGCAAGATGTACAAAATTAAGGAACCATGGGGGGGGGGGGTGTGAAAGGGAAGTGTCCCCGAAAAACGGCTGGAGGGAGACATAGAGAAGGGAAGGTCACTGGGTTTGAGGGAGGTTTGGGAGAGTTGGGGGCCATACCCAGCGGTATGGGGGTAGGGGTTTCTCCTGACTCTGCACTCAGAAATCACTCCTGGCAGGCTAGAGGGACCATATAGATGCAGAGAACCCAAGTCAGTCCCTGGTGGGCAGTGTGCAAGGCAAATGCCCTATGGCTGTGCTATCACTTAGGCCGAAGGTCACTGTTTTTAGACTTATTAATAGTGCCTGCCTGGGGTAAGTGATAGCACAGCAGAGTGCCCTCAGCTGTGTGACAGACCCACAGTCCTTGTTCCAGGTAGGAAGCTCAGAATAGGGGCCCTGATTGCCAATCTGCTCCTTTGAGTTGGGATTGGTTCTTTAAAATTACTATATAGGTTCGCATGACCTACTGAAATCCTAATGGATGGGATTAATTTTTTTTCAGCATGCTATTAGCTCAGCTGGTGGCCTGTATTATTTTTCCACATTTAAGCAATAAAACAAGTGTTTCTTTTTTACAAATCTGACTCTTTTTTTTTTTTATTAGAGTAGGTTGCTAAAGTTCCCTCCCCACCCCCACCCCCAAAAGGCAACTGAAATCTATCCACCACATTGATGGCTATTATTTAGAGGTGTTGGCAACTGCAGAGGTAGCCTCGGGGAGGTATTTTCCTGAGAAAGGAAGGATGAGTCCAGATGAAGGGGGCAGGAAAGGAGACAGGATGTTGAAGTGGGACTCAGGACACTTCCTGCCACCCCCTGGAAGGGGAGCATCTCCTTCCAGCATAAATGACTGCAGGAGGATTAAATCCTCCCCCTTCATACCTCAATGAAGACAAGAAATGGTCATCTGGAGGGACCAGTAGTCTGGGGATTCCTTGACCCCAAATAACCACCCAACACTTTGGACCCCAAAACAGTAGGACTTGGGAAAAATCACTCAGAAATTATCCTGGTTCTGGACAACATTGTTTATAAATTGTTATTAGTAGAATTTTATGTGTGGAATATTTTTCAGTACCTTGCTTTAAAATTACAATTTTTTAATATTTAAAAACACTTTTTTTAAAAAAAAGAGAAAGGCCTTGAGCTAAAGGCAGTATAATAGAACCATCCACAAAACTTAAATCAGTTTGTTTTACTTTCTTTTGGAAGGGTTTAAAGGAGTTAAATGGGGTCATTGAAGTAAAAAGGTGGGTACACAGGTAATGAATGTGGTAATGGAATAAGGTATATGAGAAACTAACATTAACAGTATTATCTATCACAGTATCTTTTTAAAGAATAAAAAGAGGGGGCCAGAGAAATAGCCCAGCAGGTTTAGGGTATTTGCCTTGCAGGCAGAAGACCCAGGTTCAGTCCCCAGTATCTCAGATGGTCTCTGATCCAGGAGTAATTTTTGAATCCAGAGTCAGGAGTAACCCCTGTGACCCAAAAATCAAAAATAAATAAATAATAAAAAGAAATGGTCCAGATTCCCAACAAGGTCTGCAGGTATAATCTTTCTCACCCCAAAATAAAACTCAAACCAAGTCAGATTAACATGCTTCCATCCCACTGATCCTCACTCAACACAGTTGCTCTAGGGATGCTGAGGGCTTCCATGGACCATGACAATTGTACTGATGTCTCAGGAAGACCTTGTGTCCTAGGCACCTGAACTGCTTTTGACTCGTTTCTTCTTGATGCAGTTATCACATAAATTATCATTCTGAACATGTCAGGAACACCTTACCATGATTACGAAATCATCGGCTATATCTTGTGAACTCCACCTACGCTCCGTTGTAAATCATTTCATTTCATTCACATCCAGCAGTGCCCAAGGGCTTACTCCTGGCACTGTGCTCAAGTATCACACCTGGCTGGGCTCGAGGGACCATTTGGCTCTGTGCTCAGAAATCGCTCCTGGCAGGCTCTGGGGATTATATGAGATGCCATGGATCAAACCTGGGTCCATCCTGAGTCAGCGGCATGCAAGGTAAACACCCTCCCCACTGTGCTATCACTCTGGCCCCATCAATTTTAAAGATAAATGTTAAAGCCATACAATGTCAACCAATGACAACTTAATCATAATTGCTGGTTTCTTAATTTTTTATCTAAAATAAACCAGATAAAGGTCTTTGTTTTCCTGAGAGTGAAATCAATAAATTAACCCAAAGAAAGTGCAAGAGGAATTCTAAGACCTAGTGAAGGTGTTTAAGGGCACAAATATAAAATTCTGA
This sequence comes from Suncus etruscus, assembly GCF_024139225.1. Taxonomy (NCBI): domain Eukaryota; kingdom Metazoa; phylum Chordata; class Mammalia; order Eulipotyphla; family Soricidae; genus Suncus; species Suncus etruscus. The sequence goes on along the minus strand of NC_064860.1, from coordinate 48,302,149 downwards.
AGATATATATTCAGAGTTTGCCAAAGAAGGGTGGAATTGGAAAGTGTTTCCCCAATATCTCCATAAGGAAAAAAATGGTCTACTTTGTATTATTGGGAGAATGTTTCCTCTTTCCCTCCAGTTTCAGCCAATGATTAAAACAACTTCAGCAGTACTTTACATCTTGACACCTTGAGTAAACTCTCGATATGCTTTTTACACAACCTGCCTATAGAAACACATTTTCCGTACATGTCTTCCTGTAGGCTTTCCCAGGAATTCATGTTCTGCCCTTTGAGTCAGTGCATCATGGAAATTGCCCTCCGGAAAGCCCATCTCTAGCCCAGCAGCCACACTTTCCAAGGCTTCTCCATGAATGAGATTTCTCTATGGACTTTTGTTTATTTGCGCTCTCCAGACCATGCAGTAAGATTTCCAAATGCAAGAAAGATGAAAATCGCCCAAAAGGCTTGATTGTACAGGTAAGTGCCTGGAACACCTCTACCCAGAATTCAAGAATTCATATTATCTGGTGTCAGCATTGAAAGGCCAACCAGGGATTTCTACCTGCTTCTCTATGTGTATGTTGCAGTCCACAGGCAGATGAGACAGTTCATTCATAAACTAATTCAAGGTGTAGTTGGATGAGACTAGTTGCCAGCTTCGTGCTCAGTCACTACCCTAATCTACCCAAAACCAACACTGCACCTTCACCAACAAATATACAAAGGTGAGAAAGAGGGGAGAGAGAGAGAGAGAGAGAGAGAGAGAGAGAGAGAGAGAGAGAGTGAGAGTGAGAGAGAGAGAGAACAGTGGGAAGAGCACTTGCCTGTCACACAGCTGATCCCAGTTCCATCCCTAGCACCAAACATGGTCTCCAGAGATTGCCAAAAGTAATCTCTGAGCATAGTCAGAAATAAGGCAGAAGCACTGCCAATTGTGATCCCTGAATAAAGCAAAGCAAAGGTTTTCCAAGGGTGTTCTTAAGATGGATAAGGTATTAGCATCCGGTGCCAAGAGTATTTCTTGGAGAGGAAACCCAGGTAGAGAGAAAATGGGAACTAACAACGGACCATGCAAAATTTGACTGCTTTTGTCAATAAGGTTTTATTGGTACAACGTCATGCCCTTTATTCTACCTATTATCTGCTGCTTGCAACGTACAGGGGGCAAAGTTGGGTAGTTGAGACAGAGACTACAGGGTTCCCAAAGTTAATAATACTGACAGGACAGGTGCACAAAAGGTTTGCTAAACCCAGACTCAGAGGTTTAAGAGTGTGCTGAAAATAGTCCTTTTTTAAATTTCCAGTATTTTGACCACAAATGAAAGAAGAGAAAAGAAAAGCAAGGCACAGACAGAGAGAAAAGCAAAGCAGCTGATGCACTCTTATGTTTGTAGAAGAATCATACATGGTGCCACACTGTCCCCTGCAGGAATTTAGCCTTTTCACCTATGATTACCCTTTTGTTCAAGGGTAATGGGCTTTGCCAGCATGATAGTAAGAAAGAGTTTTTCCTTTCTCTCATCCCCGCCAACACTGTTTATTCTCATTCTTTGTGATGTGTGCCATTCTCTGTGGTGTGAGGTAGCATCTCATCGTTGTTTTGATTTGCATCTCCCTGGTGATTAGTGATGTGGAGCATTTTTTCATGTGTCTTTTGGCCATTTGTATTTCTTCTTTGTCTCACTCATCTATGGGTTTTAAGAAAAATGAAAGACATTCTTGCAATAATAATTTTCAGACACAAAAGAGAAAAGAGCTGGAAGTTCCAGCTCACCTCAGGAAGCTCACCACAAAGAGTGATGAGTTTAGTTAGAGAAATAACTACATTTTGAACTGTCCTAATAATGAGAATGCATGAGGGAAATGGAAAGCCTGTCTAGAGTACAGGCGGGGGTCAAGTGGGGGAGAAGGGAGATTTGGGACATTGGTGATGGGAATGTTGCACTGGTGATGGGTGGTGTTCTTTACATGACTGAAACCCAAACACAATCATGTATGAATCAAGGTGTTTAAATAAAATATTTAAAAAAAGAGCTTTTTACCAAAGATGTTTTCTCTGTGATCCTTGTCTTTCTTTCTTCCATCACTACACAGCACAGCATGATATTTAAATCTGCTTTCATTTCCTGAGCAGACTTTTTACACACACACACACACACACACACACACACACACACACACACACACACATTAAGAATGAAACTTGATGTAGGGAGATGGGACTGGGGCTAAGATGGAACAAGGAGATCTGTCATACCCTGCTCCCAGTTCAAATCCCCACCTCACCCCACCACAGCTACATCAAAGATGGTCCCCCAAATATTACCAGAGTTCACTCCTTGGCAGAGCCAGGAATGATGCCTAAACACTGCAAAGAAAAGGGGGCCTGGAAGAGATTACCTAGGACAAGGTGTGCCTTGCATGCAGTCAGCCTTGGTTTGGTCAAGCATTGAACTGGTCTTCTGGACACCGCAAGACATAGCTAAATAAATAAATATCAAACTGGAGTGGGGTGGGGGTGGGGAGGCCAGGGACATGGCTCAAAGGACTATAGCATGTCTCTGCTTGGGAGACTCTGAAGTATGATCACTGGTACACAAGATCCCTGGTATACTTAGACAACCGGATATGGCTAGATAGACAAATGGTAAAATGAGTCAATGGGCTCTCTATTACAAGTTGCCTTCCCTAGATTGCTCCACTCACACAGACACTACCTGTAGTTCCAGTTATGGTACCATCCCAGAGTGAAGATATCCTAGAATTTAGGAGAATCAAGACTTTCCAACTTTGGTAAATTTTTGGTCAGAGCAATAGTACAGCAGGTAAGTCTGCACACAATCGACCTGGGTTTAACCTCCAATATCCCATATGGTCCCCCAAGCCTACTAGGAATGATTTCTGAGCACAGAGCCAAGAGTAACCCCTGAGCACCACTGGGTGTGGCACCCAAAATTAGTTAGTTTGGTCAATTTGGAAATTAAAGAGTTTAAACAGAGTGTTTTGTTCTCTCTCTCTCTCTCTCTCTCTCTCTCTCTCTCTCTCTCTCTCTCTCTCTCTCTCTTTCATTCTGTCTCTCTTGCTCTCACTTTTGTTTTTGCAATGCCTTAAGCACTGCTTTGCATGCAGAAGGTCCCAGCCTCAATTTCAGCACCATACTGTCTTCTGAACACTGAAGAAATGACCCCTGAACAATCATGAGGAAATAGACTCTGAGCATCACTGGTTGTGTCCCCAGGACAAATAAACAAATGTAAAGGATGTATGAGTGTGCGAGAGTTGCTATAAAAAACTGCCAGACTTGCTGCCTCAGTGAAAGAATTTTATTTTGTCACTGCTCTATAGGGTGAGAGTGTAAAATAAAGACACATGCAAAGTTGGTTTCTTCTGAGGATCTCTCCCCTGCTTCTAAGTTATCCACTTCCTTCCTTCTTTCTGTGATCCTCACTTGCAGTCTGTGCAAAAGCCAGTGGACTAGAGCACTGGGATGACTTTATAGAGATTTTTTTTTTATTTTTGGGCCACACACAGCAGTGCTCAGGGGTTACTCCTGGCTGTCTGCTAGAAATAGCTCCTGGCAGGCACCATATGGGACACCAGAATTCGAACCAACCACCTTTGGTCCTGGATCGGCTGCTTGCAAGGCAAATGCCACTGTGCTATCTCTCTGGGCCCTATTTTTATTATTTTTAATTGCTCTATTTAAGCACTGCAGTGACCTTACAGAGCTTTAATTGCTCCTTTGAAGACCAAAGCTTCAAATACAGTCACATACCGAGGCACTGGGAGTTTTTACTGATCATGGGAAGGGGGCAGGAAAGAAGACAAGAGTCAATTTATAACTGAAAATCAGAAGTTAAATAAAGCACTTCCTGTTTGCTTACACCTAAAATGAATACAGTAAGGAACAAGGCAGTAGGATGTTAACAAAGAAAATATTGATGAAAAGAAGGAAAGAGAGGAAGGAAGAATAAGAAAGAAGGACAAGACAAAAAGTGGAAAATGGGGGAAAATAAAGAGAAATGTAGGGGTTAGAGCACTGGTACAGCAGGGAAAGTGCTCACCTTGTATGCTGCTGACCCAGGTCAGAACCTGGCATTTCTTTAAGTTCCCTAAGCACCATCAGGAGTGATCCCTGAACACTGCAAGGTATTGCCCCCCCAAAATGTAAAGAGGAAGAAGAAAGAAAAAAGTGGTAAATGCACTGTAATCTAATATGGTATAAGAAATTTTACTTGATTAAGGAAGTAAAATTAAAATATTATATTAAAAATAAAATAAATGAAAAACAGAATAAATAAAAAATGTAGGAAAAAGTAGAAAAATCAGAAAATAATGAACAGAATAAAGATTAAAAGATAGAACAGAACAGTAAACATTTATTTTATAAATAATTAATGATAGTCATGCACGTTTTACCATTTCAAGTCAGAGGTGATCCAGAGAAATACAAGAAAAATGTAGGCGAATATGGCTAATAAGTAATATATAGAAGCACATTAACAAAGACAATGTAATAGTGTTTAAGATTTTGTGTGTTGAAGAAATTAATTGCAACATGAAATATCAAAATTACATAAATAATAAAATTCAATAAAAAGTAAAAAAAAAAAAAAAAAAGAATTTGCCCCAAAAACTGCCAAACAAAAAAAAATGCCAGTTGGATGATGCCAGCCCTTAAGGTCATCATTCACTTTTTTTTTTTTTTTTTTTTTTTGCCTGTTAAGCCTGATTTTGTCCATTAGTGTCTGGAAGTTGCCGTGAAATGCACTCTTGGCTCTCAGCACCCTAGAAAATCCAAGAGCGGTGCAGATCTCAGCAGATCTCAGTGGGGCAGATGACCCTCCCTCCCTGCTCCCCCACAAATTTGTACTGGAGATTTCTTCCCAATTGAGTAAAACAGAAAAACATGAACTTGCTATTCTTGAAAGACAGTCATGTTTAATTGCTAGATATTCTGCTCTCCGGGGCCCAAAGACGGCACCCCCTGATGCTTGTTTATACCCCAATTATCCATCATGAAAAGCAGTTGAGCACACAGCTCACAAGTGACTGCTCCATGCAAGCAACAGTCTGGGATTTCGAGAAGAGCAACTGATTATTTCTCCTCTTCTCCAGTCTCTTATTTCTCTTTTCTTTTTTTTTTTAATTTTTATTTTTAATTATGAGAACAAGGGTGCAAAGAAAGAGGACAAGGTAAATTTACAGTGGAAGGACAATCACCCATAACATAATTCTCAGAAGTCCCCTTGCTGATATCTTAACTTTGAAATTTCAGCCAAAGAACATTAAGATAAATAAGACAGAATCCATGTACAATTACTTTGTCCCTCAAGTCCCCAGATTGTAACACATTATAATATTTCTTAACAGTACACAAGGCAATCTAAAGCCATAAAACTTACGTAACTCCTTAAACATTACAGGCATAGTATTTTCTTACATTTCCATATACATGCATATTAGCTTAAGTTAACCTCAAATTTTAAGTGAGTTTTTTTAAGGATTAGAGTCAAAGGAGCACAGTAAAAATGGTGTTAGAGTGGCAATTGTTGTTTGCATAGGCCCACCAAAATATGAGGGACATGAAAAGAAATAACCTTGGCCTAAGTACAAAGAGACCAGACCCCTGAAGTTTCCTGGCACAAGACCAAGTCTAGGCTCCAGGCAAGCTAGATCGACCAATCCAAGACATTGTCTGTAGTGCCAACACACTTTTATTTTTCACACAGTCTCTGTTGTTGGTATCATGTTTCTGTATTAAAGATCCTGGAATCTGCATATCTTACATTGAAGTCAGGATGTGGAGCATCCTCTCCTTTCACCTCACAATCAAAGGGCAATGCAGGGAGCCCTGTCCTGTAAGCAGGTCGTTGTTGTTGTTAAGTCTTCTCAGTGTTAAGGGAAGTCTCTTTTGAGCAGGTGGAACAACCCCAAACTGTTTCAAGATACATAAAATGGACACGTATTTCTTTAGAATATTTTGTGTTTTTTCTATAATTCTTACTAAATGTTGTCTTATACAGTGATGATTCTAACCACTTTTATCTTCTCTTTTTGAGCTGTTTAACAAGGAATTTTTGTGGAAGAGTCCCCCAGTTTAATGCTTATGATTGAACCATGTCATGGGAATCATTGGAATTGTTCTTATGGCCCCCATATGCCCCAATAACACCACGTGGCATTGCTTCTTATTTGCATAGGCACATTAAAATGGGAAAATACTATACATACAAATAAGATCTTATCTAATAGAGATTGGAACACACAAATCTTGTAGTGCAAGGGGACCTTACACCCTGAACATTGACATAACGACCTGGCACAGACCTCAGAAGAAAGGCATAATCCATTCTCCCCTGAACCAGGGAAGCCATCCACGAAACATCCAGGCTGGTCTATAACATCACCTGGAAGCAATCCTCTACCACGGAAGACCTACACTGCTCAGACTTCGACCTGCTTATTTCTCCTTTCTAAATGGAGCAGCAACTCATCCCTGCTTCACAGGAGGCTGGTTCTACTATGAGTCGTCCCCTTTCGTAATCAAATTATCAAATTCCTCAAGCCCATCAGTGCAATTCATTCAATAAAGTGTTGTTTTCTATATCAACTGCTCTAAAGAATGTGAGCCATCCATACAAATTATTTTTTGTAAACGTTTTATACTTTTTTTTTTTGTAAAGCAGACTGACAATCATATATAGTAAATCATCAATGGAACGACTTTCTGTTATTTTGTCTAGTGGTTTGACAGCATTTGATCTATTCTGGCTATGGGAAGATACCTTAGCTAGCATAATGGCTTAAGGTTTTATCACTGGTTGTTGTGAATTATTAAATGGACATATTTACTCAGTACAACCTTTAGGCTCACCTATTTCCAAGGAAATACCTAAAGTAACAATTGTTAACAGAAAACATATAGTATTCATTTAAGGGGAAAAGGTCCTCTGAAGAGTTAATTTCCTTTTTCCCCCCTTTTTCTTATGCAACTCCTTTAACATTAAAAGATACAGTATTGTTGACACAATTGATCATAATACATTATTTTATTAAGGATGAGTCAAAGGAGCACAGCAAAGACGGTGTTAGTGTGGAAATTGTTTGCATAGGCCCAGCAAAATATAGGGGACATGGAAAGTAAAAGCCTTGGCCTAAATACAAGAAGACCTTACCCCTGAAGTTTTCTGGCATAAGACCAATTCTAGGTTCCAGGCATATTAGGTTGTCCAACTCAAGTCATTGTCTGTAGTGCCAATACACTTTTATTTTTCACACAGTCACTGTTATTGGTGTCAGGTTTCTGTAGCCAAAGATCTTGGAATATGTCCATATCCTATATAAAAGCCAGGATGATGCGGAGCACCCTTTAGTTTCACTCACAATTAGAGGGTGATGCAGAGAGCTCATTCCAGAAAAAAGGTCGTTGTTGTTAAGTCCTCTGTGTGTTAAAGGGAAGTCTCTGTTGAATAAGTCTATGCCAGAGTATTGGTAGGGTAGTCTTTCCTGGTAGAGGATTGCTTTCAGGTGATGTAGTACACGCAACCGTGGTTGTTTTGTAGATGGCATCCCTGGTTCAGGGGAAAACGGACAATGTGTTCTTCTGAGGCCTGAGCCAGGTCTTTATGACAATGTCCAGGGTGTAAGGTTCTACTGCATTACAAAATTTGTGTGTTCCCATCTCTATTAGATAAGAACGTGTTTGTATATAATTTCCCATTTTAATGTGCCTATGCAAAGGAAGAACAATACCACATGGCAAGATTGATGCCTATGGAGTTTTTCCCCCTTTTTTATTAATAATATCTTTTTTGAGCACCATGAATACAAACATGTTTGTAGTTGGGTTTCAGTCATTAAAAAGAACACCCCTTCACCAGTGCAACCTTCCCACCACCAATGTCCCCCATCTCACTCCTCCCTCACCCCTCACCTGTATTCAAGACAAGCATTCTATTTGAAGAATTAATTTCTGCTTTCAATTATGAAGTGGGACCTTAGTGAAGCCTTTTGTGGGGCAATACTGCTCCCTGATGTTCAGAATGAGGTATTTTTGCCCTTAGCGGTGCATTCCTGGATATAGCTGTTCTGTTTCCTGATTTCTCCCTGTCACCGCAAATCTGATTAGCACACACAGACATTGTTAAATATTCTTTACTAAAGATAAAATATAAGGCTGTTCCAAGAATTTCGGGACTCTGCTCTGGTCCCGGGAGTTGAGATCAACTTAGGCTTCCAAAGGCTGATGATCCTGATACCTAGGATGCTGGATCCGGGAATTCAGGAGCCAGAAAATACAAAGAAGCCTAAGTCGTGCCTTTCTCCTTCTGGTACTTGTCCTCCATCTCACCTCCACCACCAGTTACACTTGCCAGGTTTAATGCATTCATGTTCTCGGGATTAATGAACCATAACGAGCATCCGCTTCCCAGATATCATTTGCATTAGTTTCCCGAATTACCACGACACACCCCTTCCCGGCGATACTAATAATGAGCGGAAATTTTAAGATACAGACAGGCCCTTTGGGATAACTTCTGAGCCTTTCACATCACGTACTAGAGGAAGAACCGGAGTTTTGTTGTTTTTATTCCAAACTCGTGGACTCGGCTGACACCTTCAGGACACTGGTTGTAACAACATATTCTTTTTTTCTTTTTTTTTTTTTTTCCTTTTTATAATTTTTATTGTGACCAATGTGAATCAAAGTCTTTCACATTATATTTAAGGTACGAAGTGACAGTGAATGAGGATCATTCCCACCACCAGTGTTGTCCTCCCTCCACCCCTGTTCCCATGATGCATTCGATACCTCCCCCTTTTGCCCCCTGCACTACTAGTATAACAGGTCCCCTTTGTGTGTAGCTTGTAGCTTGTTGTAGATTGAGTATCTTGATTCTGCTGTCATTATCTTTGGGTTTGGTGTTTAGGTCTAATCATTTTATATTTCCACTCAAATTTCCAGCGACTGTTTGTAATAGATATTCTTGGACCGCTGTTAACTCTCAAAAAAAAAAACTGTATATAGATAGGAGAGGGACAGAAAATGATGAATCTCAGGACATAAAGAAAAAAAGGGCAAATAAATGGCAATGGGCAATAGAATTCATATAGGATGGGCTGGGGTACACTGGGACAATGGTAAGGGAAGCAGACACCAGATGAAGGGTGTGGAATGATTTATGTCAGACACCTTATCCATTAATAGAACTTGGCCTATATTTGCATAAAGTTTTCTTGACATTAGTAAAAAAAATATTTCCCCAAGATGACTGTATTCTAGAGATCAGCTAGCTGTACGGCATCGTGCTGATACTATAATGAGCTTTATTTGGGGGGTGGGGGGTGGGAGGGAGTGGTTTAGGAGCCTCAGCATGCAGGGGCTGCTCCTGGCTCTGGATTCAGGAATCACTCCTGGCAGCCTCAGGGGACCTGTGGAATGCCAGGAATTAAACTCGGGTCAGCTGCCTACCCACTGTCTCAAAGCATTTAATATTTTGTTAGGATGGTAGATCTCATGTTGATTGTGCTTACAATAAATATGTCTTTGAGAATTGAAAAGAATGAGGGAGGGAGGGAGGGAGGGAGGGAGGGAGGGAGGAAGGAAGGAAGGAAGGAAGGAAGGAAGGAAGGAAGGAAGGAAGGAAGGAAGGAAGGAAGGAAGGAAGGAAGGAAGGAAGGAAGGAAGGAAGGAAGGAAGGAAGGAAGGAAGGAAGGAAGGAAGGAAGGAAGGAAGGAAGGAAGGAAGGAAGGAATAAATCCTAAATATTTTGCAAGACGGGTAGAAAGAAGTGGCTGTCACTTCCTTTATATTTCTCAAATCTTGTAGCCCATTTAATTTGCTCTCTTGCAAAATAGCAAAAGTAGCACAACACTCCTTTCAGATCGCATATGTACAGTACGGCTACCTAATAAACATCAGATCAGTTCATTGTACCATAGATGGATCTCTAAGGATTTATGTAAAACAAAGGCCTCACATGGTGCCTGCATCTTCCTAGATGTCTCCTGTGCCCTTTCCCCCCTCCACTTCTCTCACACCACCATGTGCTTTGATAAGCAACTTCAGTTCTGGGAAAGGGACTTGTTTGAAGCCGCAGGCTAGTGCCCAGCTGAGTCCTGCACCTAGGGCTACTGCGTCAGCATTCCTGGCCGGCAGGAGGGCGAGGCCTTGTCATTCAGGAAGTCCAGGATAAGAGAAAGTGTGACGTGTGCCACTCAGAGGCTGTTCATTCGCAAGTGTCGATGGTGCCAGAAAGCACAGCTGACAAGGGCATGCTAGGGCCAGGCTCACTGCCCTGCTCCGGATCTGAACGACAGGAAGCAGCTGCCTCATTTACTGAGAAAATGGAGAAAGGTTTTGGGAATCCAAATAGGGAATTGAGACAGACAGTGCCTTGATGTAGTCAATGGTCTGTGAGAAGTTTCCTTCTGGCCTTGTCTCTATTGTCTCTGGGTGTTATTATCATACTCTTATTTTAATATCCCACAAATGAATGTAATCATTCTATGTCTATCCTTTTCCCTCTGACTCATTTCATTCAGCATAATACTCTCCATATCTATCCATGTATAAGCAAATTTTATGACTTCGTTTTTCCTCACAATTGCAGGATAGTGCAGTTAGTGCAGAGAAGAGACCACTATGACAGTGACAGTTGAAAATGATCATTCTGGACAAGAACTGGGTGTTGAAAGGAGATAAAGGGATAGGCATGATATCCCTTTAGGAATACTATTGTAAATCATGGTGTTTAGAAGGGTAAGAGATAGAGAGAGAAGAGAGACTGCAATAGAGGCAAGAAGGCAGGAAACTTGGAACATTTGTAACAGGAAATATGCAGGGTCGCACACTGGTGAGGTGTGTTGGATATCATTTGACTAAAACTCAATCATGAACAACTTTGTATCTGTAAAAAAAATGTTTATTATGAACAACTTTGTAACTATGTGTTTAAATAAATTTTAAAAAATGAAACAAAATAATTGACTACAAAATAAAGTAAAAATATAATAATGAAAAATAATTAATACCAATAAGGCTGCTAGAGATCAGGAAACTGAAGAGGAGAAGGAGAAAATGGGTCCAGAGGTCTAGGAACCACTGGTTGAGTCTCAATAAGACAGAAACAAGGTGGGACTTGGTGGCTGGTTTAGAGAAGAGAGGCCTTTGGAAGCTTTATGTCTTCTGGGAGAATAATTCTGGCTGTCAAGGAAGAGTTGGGACTCTAGTTACAAAAATAGTTGAAAATGTCATTATAGCATTACATTACCATTATGCAATATTATAATATTTATATTAGATTGGATATTAGTATAATTGATTATGTTATATAATTATGTCATATAATTGTCAAAATTAAATTATTGTGATTAATTATGTTGATATATTGGATTGGTCTAGGTGCAAACACCCAGGAAGAAAAAGCAGTACAAGTGTATCCAACGGGAAGATGGAGTCCACAATCCAAAGCCATGCACCTCTTAGATAGCTATTACATGTCATATGTAGGTGACACATGCGTGTGAGTGGGTTGTGACTTGAAGTCTACAGGGATAATTGATGGAGTCATGTTGGAAAGAAAAGGAAAGGGATCAATGGAAAATAATGCCTAGTTGAGCATGTCCTTGGAAGGAAAAAGTTTAAGGGTGAAGAACTTAAAACAAGACCTACTGTGGGAAGAGAGAAACCCTAGAAGTCATTTGCAGCCAACATATTATACTGAGAGCTGCCATATGCAACTAACCTTCAATTAGCTCTTCATGGACATCTAAGCATCACTGAACCCTACCATGTACACTGAGTTTCATCCTATACTCTGATCCCACTGGATCTCACCATACACTTCTGATAAAGTTCAGAGAAGAGCTTTCCATATGACTTCTAAGTTGATGAAGGATTTATTACCATGTGCAATATTGATTTCAAATCTATTCAAGTAGGTGAGCTTTGATGGAAAAAGTCCCTTAACTAGCTTAACTAACTTAAAAATCCCTTAACTTGGGGACAAAGAGATAGCATAGAGGTGAGGCAATTGTCTTGCATGCAGAAGGACAGTGGTTCGAATCCCGACATCCCATATGGTTCCCTGAGCCTGCCAGGAGCAATTTCTGAGCGTAGAGCCAGGAGTAAGCCCTGAGCGCAGCTGGGTATGACCCAAAAAAAAAAAAAAAAAAAAAAAAAAAAAAGAATCCCTTAACTGACTTTAGATCAGCCTACATGAGGAAAAAGAAGTCCATGGAGCTCCACCGTCCTAGGAAACTGCTGGAAATAAAGATGAAGTTATGGTCTGATCAGAGCACTTCTCTCCCTTTACTGGCTTTAAGGAAATTGTCATGCTCAATTATTCTGAAATCTTTGGAGAGGAAATGCCTCTAGATAACAGAAGTATCTTCTGTTTTCCAACTCCAACAGGACACTTTTAAGAACAGTGTAGGTAAGAAACTGTTCTTTTTAAATTGACAATGTATTGTTCTTTATACCCATTTTCATTAAATATGGGAAACTAGGATTCATTCTTTGTTTGTTTTTGGGTCGCACCTGGCAGCTCAGGAGTTACTCCTGGCTCTATGCTCAGAAATTGCACCTGGCAGGCTCGGGGGACCATATGGGATGCCGGGGGTCCTTCTGCATGCAAGGCAAACGCTTTACCTTCATGCTATCTCTCCGGCCCTGATTCGTTCATATTTTTAATTACTTTATTTAAACATTGGGGTTACAAAGTTGTTCATGATAATGTTGGGGTTTTTCAAATTTTTTTCAGTTACAAAGTTGTTCCCGATTGAGTTTCAGTCAAACAATATCCAACAACCTTCATCAGTGCACACTTCCCACCATTCTCGTCCCTTAAAGAGGATTCTGGAAGGCTTAGAATTACTATACCTATAATATAAATATTATAATATTTCATAATGGTAATATAGTAGTATAATATATAAAGCTCAGAAGTGTATGGTACTTCTGGATCTACTAATGAAAATCCAAGAAATCAAAAATATTCTGGGCATGATATCAGTTAATCAAGAATAGAAAAATGGAAAGAAATCACTTCATCTCCTAAGTGATCATGTAAAACTATCTTTATAGGGTACTTAGTCATATATGCAGATTGGTCCCTCTTCCCATGGTCAGAAAGTTTCCAAGAGTATCATGGAAATATTCCTGTCCAGTTCCTTAAAGTTTACAAGCATTTTCTGAATACTTAGAAGAGAACTAAATTAGTCACATAACAAAAATTACTGTCCTTACATTTGAGCCATTTGTACAGTATCTGCAAATACTTTTGTATTTGGCAGTTAAGGGACCAGAGTGCACAGGTACTTGCCTTGCACATGACTGACACGGGTTTGATACCAAGAACTCCACATGGTTTCCTGAACACTATCAAGAATGACACATAAGCACAGAGCCTGGAGTAAGGAGCTGTAACAAGCATCACCAAATATAACGCCCCCCCCCAAAAAAATCAATCAACCAATCAGTAATAGGACGTTGAAACCAGGAGGTTATTAAATATATTCTGAAGTTTTTGCAAAATGCAGAAGAAAAAGCAAGGCTTTATCTTTTCCTTTCTTTTCATTTTGAAGGCAAAAGATAATATTTTTCAGAAAAAAGAGAGCTGGCCTCTAGGATTTTTATCTGCAATTTTCTATTATCCACACCCTGTTCCCTATATTTCTCTAAATCCAAGAGTTTAACCTGCAGCTCTGAGAAACCCACTGGGATCTCCATCCAGCAGTAGAATAGTAACCTGGATAATTCAAAGTTTCAGGGACAACCTTATCCTCCTCTGCAGCTACTATTCCCCAAAGTGAAGAAATGAATAAAAATGCATTTGGTACCAGCAGCCTCCAGTAGCAAACAATAAAAGTGTCTGAGTAAGTTCTGGTGAAGCCATCAAAAGAGGAACTTTGTTTCTGAACTTGGCTGAGTTCCCCTGATGCCTTGTAAATGTCAGCCTGTCTACGTGTGAGCATCTGACATTACTCAGCAGCACATACCAAAGGCCAAGAATTTGGCAGAGTCCGGCTGATTAGGAGACCTAAAAATACTCTGTTTTATCAAAATCCATTCTGATGCCTGTTAGCATGTGGACAAAATGCTAGCATAGCAGGATCTTGAAGGAGCGAGAATCCTCAGTGGCTTCCCAAGAATCCAAAGTGACCCAACCTTGTTGAGTAAGAAGTAACCCTTCATCTTAAATTCCTGCTTTTTGTCTATTTTTAATCTCAGCTTATTTGGGGCAAACCATATAAAGTGATGCTTTCTAATTACCAACATTTATAAATTCTAATCTGATTTTATTCAAGAAATTGAAATTGAGAATCTATTATGCATGAGGCACTTTGTTTGGCCCCAGGGGGAATATAAGGCCAAAAATATCTGTATAATGCAGAAAGAATTGAGATATGTCTATATCTGTCTATAATGCAGGAAGAATCAAGATCTTTCCTGAGAATGAGCTGCTTTTGAGCCAGGCAAGCTAGAGTGCACGTTTTAAAAGGAACAGAAACCAAGAGCTAGATAAAAAACAAAGATCTTTGTTGGTGTGGATCAATGAAGGTCTCTTGAGAACATGGATCATTTGATGTGGTCCTTCAAAGATAAATAGAGTTGGTCCGGCTGAAAGAGGAAAGTGCTTCGGGGACAGGCAATGTGCAGAAATAGAAATGCAGGGCATTGAGGAAATTGTGTGAGGTCTTCAAAAGTTTTCAGCATTCTTTAGGATGGCAGAGATAGAATCTTCCAAACTGAGAAGGTTAGTATCACTGGAATAATGATTCCCACAGTCCATGCAATCACAAATACGCTCTTTTGTGAAACGAACTCTAAACAAAAGGGAAAATATTATTTCTGCATAGTGCCTGAAGTCAAAAGAATGACCATGCACACTAATGTTGACAAGGCTTAATCTAAATCTGGTGACATGTTAACATGTTGTCATTTGCCTGAGGACCCAGTGCACACACATATACTTGTACATGTATTTCACTAGAGCCACTCCACCTTCCAGCCACTCTCTTTTTCAGAAAACCCTATCGTGTCGGTCTTCTATCTAGGTGGTTTAGAACAAATGCCTTTCAACGTAGTTTATTTCACTACATGAATATTCCATTGGAGGTCTTAATTATGTGAACACTATTAAAGTCTGGGGAGCTAATACAAGATATATAATATCTTGGATGACCAGAGGTTTGGAAAACCAACTCAGGAGTTACCTTTATCTTTACCTGTAAGATGACACAGCATTACCTAGCATTAAGGAAGAGAATTGTTTTAACACTATCAAATCTAGCCTACTAGGTAGCTATCCCATCATCAACAGTTACTCGGGTTCCAATGAGCAGATAAAAATTGTGACTGAAAGATATCTCCTTTAAATGAAATAAGAGGAAGGAAGAAGAAGGCTTATTTCATTTATCAAGCACATAGTAGTTGATATATTAATGGATTGGATAAGTGTGAAAGAAAAGGAAGATAACAAGGAATGTATTCTAACCCAAAACAGATATATTGACACAAATACTATAAAATTTTTGATGTTGGTGTTGTTTGGCACACCATAAACTTTAACACAATTGCAGCCATGCAGCATAAAATAACTACAACAAAAGTCTAGTAATATAATGAAACATACAGCTTGTGAAGGACAAAGCTAAAAAGGAAAGAAAGGGCCAGTGATGATAGAGCAGCAGGTAGAGCACTTGCCTTGCATGTAGTCAACCTGAGTTCAGTCCCCAGCACCCCATGTGATCCCCTAACAGAGAGCAAGAAGTGAAACTTGAGCACAACTATATATGACCCTCTAGCAAAAAAAAAAATTATTAATAAAATAAATGTGTTAGCCCATTCCTAACATTTATTTCTAAAATCCGATTGGTAACACCTGATGTCAGGTCACTTCTTATATTGGCTCCCCCAAAAATATGAGATCAGAAAACAAACAAAAACATAGATGTTATCATAGTGAATATAATTTCTGCTTGGTTATAAAGTGAGAAAATCCATCCCTGGGGCAGGAGAGATAGTATAGTGAGTTAAGTGCTTGCCTTGCATGCGGCAACTCAGATTTTATCCCAGGCATCCCATATGGTTCCCTGAGCCCACCACAAATGATTTCTGAGTGCAGAGCCAGTATTAACCCATGAATACTGCCTGGAGGGAGGGAGGGAAGGAAGGAAGGAAGGAAGGAAGGAAGGAAGGAAGGAAGGAAGGAAGGAAGGAAGGAAGGAAGGAAGGAAGGAAGGAAGGAAGGAAGGAAGGAAGGAAGGAAGGAAGGAAAGAAGGGAGGGAGGGAGGGAGGGAGGGAGGGAAGGAGGGAGGGAGGGAGGGAAGAAAGGAAGGAAGGGAGGGAGGGAGGGAGGAAAGGAAGGAAGGGAGGGAAGGGAGGGAGGGAAGGAAGGAAGGAAGGAAGGGAAGGGAGGGAGGGAAGGAAGGAAGGGAGGGAGGGAGGGAGGAAGGAAGGGAGGGAGGGAGGGAGGAAGGAAGGAAGGAAGGAAGGAAGGAAGGAAGGAAGGAAGGAAGGAAGGAAGGAAGGAAGGAAGGAAGGAAGGAGGGAGGGAGGGAGGGAACGAGGGAGGGAAGGAAGAAAGGAGGGAGGGAGGGATGGAGGGAGGGAGGGAAGGAAGAAAGGAGGGAGGGAGGGAAGGAAGGAAGGAGGGAGGGAGGGAAGGAAGGAAGGAGGGAGGGAGGGAGGAAAGGAGGGAGGGAGGAAAGGAAGGAAGGAGGGAGGGAGTGAGGGAGGGAAGGAAGGAAGGTAGGAAGGAAGGAAGGAAGGAAGGAAGGAGGGAGGGAGGGAGGGAAGGAAGAAGGGAGGGAGGGAAGAAAGAAAGGAGGGAGGGACGGAGGGAGGGAGGGAAGGAAGGAAGGAGGGAGGGAGGGAGGAAAGGAGGGAGGGAGGAAAGGAAGGAAGGAGGGAGGGAGGAAAGGAGGGAGGGAGGAAAGGAAGGAAGGAGGGAGGGAGTGAGGGAGGGAAGGAAGGAAGGAAGGAAGGAAGAAAGGAAGGAAGGAAGGAAGGAAGGAAGGGAGGGAGGGAGGGAGGGAGGAAGGAAGGAAGGAAGGGAGGGAGGGAGGGAGGGAGGAAGGAAGGGAGGGAGGGAGGGAGGGAGGGAGGGAGGGAGGAAGGAAGGGAGGGAGGGAAGGAAGGAAGAGAGGGAGGGAGGGAGGAAGGAAGGAAGGGAGGGAGGAAGGAAGGAAGGAAGGGAGGAAGGAAGGAAGGAAGGAAGGAAGGAAGGAAGGAAGGAAGGAAGGAAGGAAGGGAGGGAGGGAGGGGAGGGAGGGAGGGAAGGAAGGAAGGGAGGGAGGGAGGGAGGGAAGGAAGGAAGGAAGGAAGGAAGGAAGGAAGGAAGGAAGGGAGGGAGGGAGGGAGGGAGGGAGGGAGGGAGGGAGGGAGGGAGGGAGGAAGGAAGGAAGGAAGGAAGGAAGGGAGGGAGGGAGGGAGGGAGGGAGGGAGGGAGGGAGGGAGGGAGGAGGAAGGAAGGAAGGAAGGAAGGAAGGAAGGAAGGAAGGAAGGAAGGAAGGAAGGAAGGAAGGAAGGAAGGAAGGAGAGGGAGGGAGGGAGGGAGGGAGGGAGGGAGGGAGGAAGGAAGGAAGGAAGGAAGGAAGGAAGGAAGGAAGGAAGGAAGGAAGGAAGGAAGGAGGGAGGGAGGGAGGGAGGGAGGGAGGGAGGAAGGAAGGAAGGAAGGAAGGAAGGAAGGAAGGAAGGAAGGAAGGAAGGAAGGAAGGAAGGGAGGGAGGGAGGGAGGGAGGGAGGGAGGAAGGAAGGAGGGAAATAGATTAATGCCTTGGTCCCAGATATAGAAATTAGGAGCATAATAGGAAAAGAACAAGA
Source organism: Suncus etruscus (assembly GCF_024139225.1). Taxonomy (NCBI): domain Eukaryota; kingdom Metazoa; phylum Chordata; class Mammalia; order Eulipotyphla; family Soricidae; genus Suncus; species Suncus etruscus. The sequence goes on along the minus strand of NC_064860.1, from coordinate 48,284,331 downwards.
AATAAAAATAGAAAAGTGTCTTAAATAACTAAAAAGTCTAAAAGGAAGTTGGCAGCAACATTCATTCATTCACTGCAGAGAACCAAAAAGGTTGGCAGCCAAGAAAGAACAGGAAACCCATGTGGCAGTGAGGGGCTCAGGAACTGGCACAGCAAAAAAATAGGCAGCCGGAGAGGACTGAGCTGGGAATGGGCAGTGAGAGGAACAGAGCAAGACTAAGAATAGAAACTCTTTGTGGCAAGGTAACAAGAACAAACCCATGCGCCTAAATATGGGCGTGTTTGGTATGGTATTAAACTGGTTGAAACATTTCTCATGAAATCCAGTCCTCGGGCATGAAGACTGTGGGTCAAACGTCTCTTCTACAGGTCACCTAAAAATAATTTCCAGGTACTGAGAGAGTGGTGAGTGGGCTGGAGCTGAGTGATTTGTGGGTCCGGGCATGCTGCTTGGATCCAGAAGGCAGACAGTCCATGCCAGGTGCAGAAACGTGCTCTTCTTAGGGTCTCTCTGCAGAGTTGCCAAAGTTCGCTGCTCACTTGCTCCAGGAAGTCAGCTGAAGAGTGTGGCATAACTAGATTTCTAAGAGTAACTGTCGATGAGGTGCCCGCCCCCAATGTTCCATTAAGCTCTGGAAAAACAGGGCCAGCAACCTGGATGTTCTCCATTGAATCTTGGATTGGATGTAATGATCTTCCATTGATATCTTGAAGGCATAGTTTTGTCATTAAAATTATCAATAGACTTATGAGAGGGTGTTCATCATTATTGATGATTGTGAAAAAATAAATCAAAATCATAATGAGATATTAAAGCAGAAGCCTTATGTCCCAAATTCAGGACATTAGAGAGATAAGAGTCTAGAAGCAAATGCCAATGCAGGAAATAATCCATACATGGTTAAGGAGATAAAATGGTTTTAGGGACTTTCACAAGCAAGCCTTCCACTACTAAGAAACAGATAGCTCAGTGATGAAAAACTGAAGCCACAAGAGATTTTTTTCCTGAGACCCAAGGTCTTTAATAGCAAGTGCCAGACTACACGCTGAGGTGGAGAACAGGTAATCTAAGGCACCAATCCAAAGGATGCTTCCATCCAAAGGTGCGTCCCACCAATGAGTAACAAGCATATCCTGAATAGGATAGACCCTGGTTAATACAAGAAATAAGAATAGTTTATATCTGAAGAAGCCAAAAATCATCAGTGCTGACAGGAATGTGGGAATAAAAGAATCCCTTTCACTAGTAACAGGGACATAATTTGGTTCAACCTCTACAGATAATAGTGTGGAAATTTCTAAAATATTTAAAACTAAACTATCGTATGATTCAACAATACCACTCTTTGGTATCTATCCCAAGAATATGGAAATACTAATTTGAGAAGACATTAACACACCTATGTTCATTGCAGCACTATTTACAAAAGCCAAGATCTAAACAACCTAAATGCCCAACAACAGAGAGTGGAAAAAAGAAGCAGGAATATGGAATAAAATAACCACCATAACAAAGATGAATTCTTGCATTTTGCCTCCATGCTAGCAGAATAAGACATAAGGAAAAAGACAAGGGGCCAAAGCGGTGGCACAAGCCATACATCATCTACCTTGCCAGCGCTAGCCTAGGACGGACCACAGTTTGATTCCCCCAGTGTCTCATATGGTCCTCCAAGCCAGGAGTGATTTCTGAGTGCATAGCCAGGAGTAACCCCTGAACATCACCGGGTGTGACCCCAAAATTAAAAAGGACTATTTCTAGATTAATCTCACTTTTATGTGGTATATAAAGAAACAAAGCAAGGAAATAGACACAGTCAATAAAAATAAGCACTTAGCCTTGATTATAAAACTGAGGTCGCAAAGTAGAGTTCAGAGGAGGTGGGAAATGTAGGAAAGGAGAGAGCAGGTAAGAGGAGCTTTAAGGGTATAGAGGATTAGTAATAGTAATAGAGTAATAGAGTAATAGTAGTAGTGTATTTGCCTTGCATATTGAGCACCACAAACTGGGTTCAATCCCTGATATCCCATATGGTCTCCCACAACCTACCAGGAATAATCCCAGTGCAGAGCGAGAGCCATTAAGCCAGAAGCACCACTCCTCTCCAAAAAAAAAAAAAAATGGGGGGTGCCACACCTGATGACGCTTAGGGGTTACTCCTGGCTATGTGTTCAGAAAACTCTCCTGGCTTGGGGGACCATATGGGACACCAGGGAATCGACCCGTGGTTTATCCTAGGTCAGTACTTGTAAGGCAAATACCCTACCATTTGCACCACTGCTCAGGCCCCATCCCTCCAAAGATTATTAAATGTGGCCCAGGAATGTGTTTCAGTGGTACAATGCAAGTCCTGAATGCATTATAAACTGGTTTTAGTCTTAAGAAGATGACCAAAAAAAGTCCAAAATATATGTCTGCAGGGGAAAAAAGTAAATGTATCGGTGTGGGGAGAGGAGGAGGAGGAGGAAGAAGAGGAGAGGAGGAGGATAAAGAAGAATGAAGGAGGAAGAGGAGAGGAGGTGGGAGAGGAGAAGAGAAAGAAGAAAAGGAAGCAGCAATAACCAAGAATAAAGATCAAGGAATATTGGCATTTTGGCAATAGGTGTAATCTAGCAACACTGTACACCTAAATCACAAACATTAATACTACTTTGTTACTTCAATAGTAATAATAAAACACTTTAGTCCAAAAACCACATATCCTAAATAGCTTTTTAACTTTTGTTGTTTCTTTTTATCAAGAACCTTGCATTGCAGTGTATCTGCCTAAGGTCTGAAAATGAATTGAAATGGCATCTTCTTTTCTGGGATCACAGGCCATAGCTTCTGTTACAGACTTTATTAGGAACAAACACCTCCATCTTGATGGTGAACAGAAATAAGGCCAGGGTTTACCAACTGTTTTACCAACCCCTTCCCTTGAAAGGTTGTATCCTTGGATCAAAGAAAATAGTAAAAGATAGATGCTCTGAAGTTTGATTTTTCAGTTACTTATGTGCTAATACTCCAAACAAGACCTTGATTCTCTTAGCACCCCTGTTTTCCTACCTATTGTCTCCCTTGGACTTATTAGTAGATATTTGGATGGAGCTCTAAAATACTTAAAGGAAAACCTTATAGGTTCAGAGAAGTTGCCTGTCTCTTCATTCTATCTACCTGGTAGTCTGTCCTTTATTTTTTTTATAAAATCACATGTGAGGAAGGACTGAGGCATGCAATAGGCTGAATTAAAGAGAAGAGGCATCAGGAAGAAGAACCAGAACTTGGGAGAAGAGACCCAAATATGGGGCAAAAGATTGGGAAAAAATGCAGATGGAAAGGAAAATGGTTTGTACTCCAACTTGGAAGCAATGAGATGCCTAAGCTGATAGGACAGGTTTGGAAAGGCACATGCCAGAGTCTATCTATTTTCATCCCTGGCACCACATATGGTCTCCCAGAGTTCTGCCAAAAGTAATACCTGAGCACAGAGCCAGAAGTAAACTCAAAGCATTGCCAGGTGTGACCCAAATTTATCCTTTTAAGAACAGATAAATTCCTGGTCCTTAGGAAGTTCTAACCTTCCCAGACAATTTGAACCTCACCCTTGAGTTAAACTGGTTTAAGCTTTTCCAGAGAGCAATGTTGCCCTCACAGAGCTGATGGCCTGCAAGAACCCTTTCACACAGAAGAGAGGAATGCTGCTTGCGTGTTCCTCCAGCAGATACTATCTCTAGGACACCGTGTCTCCCTGCTTTCACCAGTGCTGACCCAACTTAGTTACACCAGGAGCTATTCATGTCCTATGTTCAAGGCTTCACACAAAATGACAAAGAACATACCCCAGAATATTTTGAAAATGTTTACAATATTTTTGGCTTGACAAATGAAGGTCATCCAAGCCATGGTCTAAATTAAAAATAAATAAGCCTGAGTTTTTTCCTTTGAATCCAGGACATTCTAAACAGCAAGGTCCTGTCACACATTGCGAGGGTGCAAGGGAACCCAGAAAATTCTTGAATGAGAAAAAAAATATGTTCTAGAGAATATATGTGCTTTATTTTAGATTCTAGGATGAATGAGGATTGGCAGCAGGGGGGAAGTATTGAGAAAACACCATTATATTTACATCAATTGTGTCCATTGCAGATTTCTGGGGAGACACCCAGAAAGTCCATCAAGAAATGACATGATCCCATTGCATGAGGTTGGACCACCAACTGTCCAATTTGTGCAAGCAAAGCTGCATTCCCTTTCTACCTTTCTCTGGACACCTGGCAGGTAAAACAGTGGCAACTCCTGTTACTGCCCTGTCATGGGACATTGGTCAAAATTTTTGATCACCCTGATACAGCCTTCCTCATGAGAATTCAAAAGCATTAAAGGGATTCTTGTCAACTCAATTCCAAGGGATAAGGGAATGGTAGTGACAGAAGAGATGAAACAATGATTGACCAATAAAGAAATGGGGTAATGACACTCATATGTGACTTATAATGAAAGAAAGTGGTGTGAAAAATCATTTCAATTGCGGCATCACATGGTTTCTCAAACATCTCCATGTCCAGGGTACAGTCCTGGAGGGCCCTAGTACAACATTGACAGCCTGAAAATCCTCTGGCACCACTGAACACAAGCAACTCTGCATCCTCAGGCCCTTGTGTTAAAATATCAACCCAGGCAAGTAGGTAAGATTCTTGCTTTGTAGGTGGCTGACTAAGATTTAATTCTTAGCATCACATATGGTCCCCTGAGCCCTGCCAGGAGTAATTCCAGAGCACTGATAGGTATGGCCCCCCAGAACAAAACAAGATCAAAGATAGTTTTGTTTCTTGGGGAGGGGTGTTTGGAAGCCACACTTGACTCTTAAGGGTTACTCCTGACTCTGCACTCAGAAATTATTCTTGGCAGGCTTGAGGGACCATATGAGATGACAGGAATCAAACCAAGGTCTGCTGCATACAAGACAAATGCCTTCTCTGTTAGTGCTATTGCTCTGGACACAAAATATCATTTTTTTGCTTTATTTTTGGGACACACCCATCAGTCCATCAGTACTCAAGAGTTATTCCTGGCTATGTGCTCAGGGTCCATTCCTGGGGAAGATTAGGGAGCCACTTAAGATCTAGAGATTGAACCTGGGTCAGTCGAGTATAAGGCAAATGCCCTACCTGCTGTGCTATCACTTCACTTTCCAGGTCCCCCTGAAAAAAAAACCTCAAGTGGTAGATCTTATGTCTAGCATGAGCAATGAATTCAAGTCTTGAGACAATGTGACTCTGGGAGCCCCCTGAGAACTGTCAGGGGTAAACCCTTAATAATTTAAAAAAAAAATTTTGGGTTTTTTGGGCCACACCCGTTTGATGCTCAGGGGTTACTGCTGGCTAAGTGCTCAGAAATCGCCCCTGGCTTGGGGAAACCATATGGGACACCGGGGGATGGAACCACGGTCCTTCCTTGGCTAGCGCTTGCAAGGCAAACACCTTACCTCTAGCGCCACCTCACCGGCCCTGAAAAAATTTAAAAATTTTTAAATTTTTAAATTAAAAATAATTTTTATTTAAAATTAAGGTTAAAACATTTAAAATCAAAGGCCAAAAAGAGAGTACAGAGGTTAAAGCACCTGAGCACTGCCAAAGGAGCCCCTCAGCCCCCCACACACAAGTATAATAATAAACTAAACTTTAAAGAAAGGAAAAAAAGTGGCATAATGAATAGGGAATGTCCAGTGAAAACAAACTTGTAGACTGTGATGACAGGACCAAAGATGGCTGAGGGGAGGAAGGGAGATAGCTGCAGGGGTTCCTGGGACCCTGGTGACTGACTGGCACTTTGTGAGTGGACATAGTGTGATACAGTGCCACCTTATAAACATTTACACTCTCGTAAGCCAATGTGACATCAATAAAAAGCCAATGTTATTTAATTTAATGAAAAAAAGAAATAGGGTGATGAGTGTGGCCATATTGTTTTCAGGAGATAAGGAGCCACTCACACAAATCTGAGAGATGTTCTCAAACCAATGACTTTCTTTGTTTTGTGCTCAAGGCATCCCAGGACCACCGTCCTAATGATACTCTGCCAGTGGGGTTGGACGATTTCATGCTCAGGCCGAGGGGTACTGCACTACATCTATTAGTGCTGGGCCAGGGAAAGTCATTTGATGCTGAGGACTGATTGAATTTGAGATTTTTTTAATGCAAGCAGACACATCCCTGACCTTTGAACTCTCTACCCATTACCTCATGCCTTTGCGTGCATGCAACAGCTACCCTCTCTTGAGAAAATTCTTGGTTATGGTTGCCCCATTTGGGTCACAGGGAACAAGCCAGAAATTCCTGGTGGGGTGAGCCTTTATCCTAGCTCCCTGTTAGAGTGAATTCTGGAGGTTACTAGCAGACAAAAAGATTTTCGTTAAACTCAGCTCCTCAGATGAATGATTAGAGGAACCTGTAGCATTGGTCAGATCTGAGAGCAAAGAGGTTATGCTCGCTTTAAGGTGGGCTAGAATCAACAAAAAGAAACAGTGTATTTGGCTTCTTTTTCTCACCCTTAAGCTTCAGGAAAAATCAGAGCAAGTCATATCTGTGAATAAGGGCTAGCAGAAGAGTTACAGTTTGGAACAATGGTGAGTTTGTTTTCAAAAGAAGTTTGATTCTTGAGAAATTAGTAAGACTACTCTCTAGGGAACAAAATTCAAGAAAACTCAGAACTTAAGCTTGTTAAATAAAGAAAATTATCAATTGAGAAGAGCAACAATAGAGTACTAACTGAATCAATGTTCTTAATAATGAAAGAAAACAATAGTAAAAAATGATCATGAAATGACTTGTAACCATATATGCAGACTAGAAGAATTTAGAGAAAAGAGCTTGGATATAATTCATTTGATTTCTACCATAGTAATTGGTGTGTGTGTGTGTGTGTGTGTGTGTGTGTGTGTGTGTGTGTGTGTGTGTGTGTAAGGATAAGCTATTATTTTCTTTATATCTCCTCTACCTTTATGAATGTGGGGTTTTTGGCATTGAATCATGAGACTTGCCCCTCATGGTCACCTGAGTAAAGAAAAAATCTTCTTTCCCCAAACCCCTCAGTTCCTTTTGCTCTTTTGTCAGCCTTCTAGGGATTTCTTTTTTAATCACCTCAACCACTGCCATGGTTGTCAATCATTCTGACCCCCCTCTGCTTCTTACATAGATGAAAAGTGAGGAATATGGGGATTAGAGAATGTGAGAAAGGGAATGAGGACCATCTTCTCACTATACCTGAGGGCTTCTATTGTGAAAGGAGCCTGTCAGAGCCCATTTTCACAGGGTCTGTTGTTTTCTTTCCTGTGCATTTATTTCCCCACTTAGGATGAGTGCATAAGGAGTTGAGATGTAGAAAAAATGAAGGGATTTCTAGACCTGGTCCTTTTGAGTTAACTCAGTGAGTCTATTAAAAGATATTTCTTCCTGCACCATTTCCACCAAACACTGGAAAAATCAGTGATGTCTCTTACTGTTCAGTTTGCCATGGGAAGCACAAAGCATATGTGGGCTTCATGAAAGAAAGTCTTCACTCTCTTCACACATGCCTGTTTTCATGATGGCAGATTTCCTGAGCAAAGTACTTCTCTACATTCAAGCCCTCCACCTGACATCTTCCCAATGCTAGATATGCTCTCCTCTTTCACAATTTTCATCTGAGACGTATCTATCCCCTCCAGATCAGCCTTCCCACACTTAGATATGGAGGAGGTAGGGTATTAAATGTGATCTTCCCTTGGTCTCGGTCTAGAGCACAGCAACCTTCTAAGAAAACCAAAGTGAACCAATCAAAATCCTTCTCCACTAATTTCTTGATAAGTTGAGCATTGTTACTCTCAGAACCCATCAGGAAGGACTCTTACTGATTCATTAGCAGGTTTTAATATCTCCATATGTCAATGAATTTAGTCCCACCAATTGACTCAGATTCCCAAAAAGAGACCCAATTTCTGAATTGCAGATTCTGGTCTTATCCCTGACTATTGCAAAATAAGTTGTTAGAATTATATAAAAGTTGCAGATGTTTTATCCTGGGCCTTGAGTTAGCTAACTTGGAATGTTTGGACTTACTGAAGACACCCCTGTGTTGTCTACCCTCAAATAACCCAAAACTTTTAGCAAAGCAAAACAAACACAGAGGTTTAGCTCCTGACACCACTACCTTTATGGTGTGCTAGGACATCTGTATTGCTATTCCACTGTCTTTTGTATTCCTGAAAGAAATTTTCTAGCCTATTGTGAGAATGAGAGAGGCTGGGGATCCATTGTTTATGACAAAGAATGATATATCATTTTTAATTCTACCTTTTTTAAATGTTTCACCCAATGGTAACAGATCTTTATTCCCTCCCACTTGGTCTCAGAGATTTAAGCAGAAAGCCAATGAACTGAACATTTTCTCCACAAAATACATGCAATGGAAGCTTTCTTGTCTGTGGAAAAAGCCTGCACATACCTAAAATTAGCCCGATTAAGTTTTAGCTTTTCCATTCCAAGAACAAAAATTCAGATCTTTCTGACTCTAAAGATTTCCTACTGTGAATTATTTCTAAATACGGTGCCTTTGTAAGCAACAATTTTCACAGAATGAATTGCTTCCAGGGGTCACATTTGAACTAAACATGTTGTGCTTTGGATAACGAATTGTATCCGAATGAAACTTGAATACATAAGAGGCATCCGCCAACATGCCAGGCCCATCTAAGGCAAGAAACATCACTGTTTGAGCACTGATGTGCGCCATAAACAAGTGATTTCCTGTAGCAGGTCTGTTTATTGCCCAAGGTTTGTTGGACTTATAAAATATGCTTCAAAGCAGTAGAACTGAGGGGTGTCTCCTCCACTCAGAAGCATTCCAAAAACCCCACCCACATTCTGATTTCTCACTCAGCCACAAGATTCAAAATTGATGGAAGGAAAAACAAAACTTTTCCGCTGAGCCTTTTTTTTATTCTCTGTATCCTATAACCAACCCATCTTCTTAATCTCCTTGTTCCATGCTATTTGGGCCTTTCTTGGATTTTATTCACCTACTTGGCTCCAGCTGTTTGAAGAGAGTAGAGAATAAGGCTTCAAAATGGCAAGTCAGATTTTCTCAAGACACTGGGATCTTTCTAAACCTCCTTATTGGGATAGTTCATAAATTGTTATTATTCTGCAGACCTGTCTCTTCTTTTTCTTCCCTGATTCAGTGCCAAGGATCAGCCACCTCTCATCTTTTCCTCTAGTCATAATTAAGGATGGAGAAGGAAGCTGGAAAATAGACTTGAAACTGAAGACATACCACAGCCAGTTAGGCACTTGACTTGCTTGTGGTAGACCTGGGATATACCTCCAGTACCCCAAAAGATCCCCACTGAGTGTAGAGCCAGGAGTAAGACCTGAGCACCACTGTATGTGGTCCAAAACCAATAAAAAATTTCAACATCTACACACTAGAACTCACACAGTCTTTACACAGGGAAAAGTGCTTGTATACAAAAACTCTCATAAATGAATCCTCCCAAATAACCCAAGTCACCCAACCTAGGTGCATATGGTGAGTTTCAAATGGACACCATTAGTGTTTGCAACTTAAGGAAAGTGCTCTCTTAAGTTTCCAACCATTTAGGTTTCATATTTCAAACTTTCAGATTAAGTGGTACTTGTAGAAACTCATAGGAAATAAATCCTACAATTCCATGTCCTAATATTGTGGTTACAATTTTTATACTTAGATTTTTGTTTTAGTGCCACAACTTGCTATCATATGGCTTACTCCTGGTCCTGCATTCAAGGATTACTCCTAGAAAGATTTAGGTAACCATATGGAGTACTGGAGGCCAAACCCAAATTGGCTGAATGCAAGGCAAATGAAATGCTCTACCCACTCTATTATCACTCTGCTTCCTATTTTTCTTTTAATTTAACAGATTTTCCCCTCATCATGCAAAGTGGCCTGTCTTAATTAAATGTTGAGAAATACAAATTTTGTTATAATACAAAACTAATTTCCCTTTCTAGAACACTAACAGTGTGGAGGCTGAAACACTCATCCTAAAGATTTAGTCTGGGTGACACTTTTCTCTCTTCTTTTAGTCTACGTCATAAATTTTTACTTTCTATATCCAGTGTGATAGTATGATACCAATGTTTTACTATGGATCACCTGACATTCTTTTCAGAATCATAAAGAGTATAAAAAGCAAAGCTTCGGGGCCGGGCGGTGGCGCTAAAGGTAAGGTGCCTGCCTTGCCTGCGCTAGCCTTGGACGGACCGCGGTTCGATCCCCCGGTGTCCCATATGGTCCCCCAAGCCAGGAGCAACTTCTGAGCGCATAGCCAGGAGTAACACCTGAGCGTTACCGGGTGTGGCCCAAAAACCAAAAAAAAAAAAAAAAAAAAAAAAGCAAAGCTTCAAGAGCGCTTGTGAGAAGACAGCACCTTGCTTGGAATGAAATGCTCTGGAAACATATTTTGGGCAGCAGCAATCCCAGAAGGGCCATCAGTCCCATCAGCTTCAGGACTGGCATTCTCTGGAATTTTTTCCCAGAAAGTGGTTGGAGGTGGGGAGAGTGGTTGCCCTGGAACATGCCGTAGCAATGAGACATGTTGAAAGGGAGGGGTCTCGGGGGAAATCAAAAAATAAACCTGTAACCCAATGCCAGTCTTAAATACTCTCCACTAAACCATAAATCAAGAGAAAGTGAAATAATTTCCATCACACTCCAATGGTATGTTCTCTGGGGTTTGCAAGAACCAAAGAGACAATGTGGAGAAAAATGCATTGTTCCAATTTTGAAATCAAAGCTCAGCTCGTCAGAAGATAAATTTAATAAGCTTTAGTAATAAAATGTAAATCCCAACCATGCCTATATTAACAAGCCAGAAATTGTTAGACAATAAAGCAGCTTTTAGTGGAGAACATCTTTGTTTACATTACAAGACCTTGCACATAAACTTTGAAAGTACACTATCTACTGAAGGAAATATTTTAATTGGCCATTAAAGTATCCTAATGGAGCAAATTCAACTTGTTTAAGGTGTTGTCTGATTAGTCTCTAGTTCTGATAGCTCACTTCACTGTCTCAATGTTGTAAGAATTATTAATCATTATGTCCAATTTTTAAAAACATTCCATACTTGATCCACTTCTGGGTAGAGGTTATTCAGACCTTAGAAAGATCACAAGTGCTTTGTAGCAACACAAATATCTGAAATTAGTTATCATTATTGCATCATTCAAATATCTCATTAAATAATGTCTTGGCAAATTTTGCTCATCAAATTTTTTGAGCTCTGGATGTGTTTTATTTTTATTCCTTTTCCTGTCTCTCAAGGTTTCCTTCATTGTTCAAGGTCTATCTTAAGCCACTCGCTGAAAAAACTTTCCCTGATTCTCTATCAGCTTTACCCAAAACTATTCTTCATTTCCAACTCATTGCTTCTATCTTCACTAAGCATCTGTAATGATCATATTACTTTGTATTGTATTACTAGCTGATATTTGTTTTCCTGAATTAAAACAGTAAAACAAGAGCCGTAGTGCAGCCATTGGGCACTTGCCTTGCACGCGGCTGACACAGAACAGACCTCGGTTTGATCTCCCAACATCATATATGGTCCCCCACGCCAGGAGCGATTTCTGAGTGCATAGTCAGGAATAACCGATGAGTGTCACTGGGTGTGGTCCAAAAAGCCAAAAAAAATTTATAAAAAGTAAAAAAAGTAAAGCAGACAATTAGTCAATTTGTATCTACAGAAATTAATAAGATTAGTGAACATCCAATAAAGATTTTTAAATTTTATAAATTGTCCAATTTTGATCAGATAGAAAGTAGTTTTCAATATTTGGTTCATTCAATGTAATTTACTCATGTTGATAATTATGAAGCCCAAATTTCAATTAGTTAAGATAAATAATTGTTCTCTTTCTATTTCTAGATTTAGTTTTGCATTTCAATAGGTGCTAAAAAATGAACAAAATATTTTTGCATGTATATATACTACTTCAGATATGTCCCACACCAAATGCCATACTCTACACAAATGAATAATATATTTGGGATTTGATCTTAGGAGAATCTAATGAGGTTCTTTCATAATTTTTTTATTTCAAACTCCCCTTCTCATTCCATCACTCAATAAATCTACCATGTTAGTTTTTGCAAAGTGACATGTCTGAACACCTAATATTTACAAGGCATTTTTAAGCAGGTCAGTAACAATGCAGTGCTCTTACCTATAAAGAAATGTAGAAGCATATAATTAAACTCTACCTCTTAATGTATAAAAACCAAAATAGAAATTGTCTAGAACTCTCATTTGAGAGTGGAGAAGTTTCTGTGGCCTGAGCTGCACACAGCAATACACTCCCCTCCTGCTCTCCAACACCAACTTCAGCCAGTTTACCTCTCACTGGCTATAGAAATGGTGACAGTAAAACAGAAGAAAGACACTTTCAAGTGTCCAAAAGCCAGACCTTTGGAAGTAGAAAGAAAACAAGGCAGGAAGGAAGAAGTTGAGAAAGGATGTAATGGAGGAACAGTAGTCAGGGCTGCAGTTATATGACTACTGTGGAAGAGTCGTAAATCCAAATCACAGATCAACAACACTGAAAATATGAGATCTAAGTTTCAACTACCAAACTTTGTTATGTGTCTGTCAGGCTGGCAGGTGGGAAGTGAGGCAGGGAAGGATGGATGATAGAGTATGGGAGCACTGGTGATAAAGGTTGACACTGGTGATGGAATTTGTGTTTGAATCATTATATGCATAAAACTCAACTACTGGGGCCGGTGAGGTGGTGCTAGAGGTAAGATGTCTGCCTTGCAAGTGCTAGCCAAGGAAGGACCGCGGTTCCATCCCCCGGTGTCCCATATGGTTTCCCCAAGCCAGGGGCAATTTCTGAGCACTTAGCTAGGAGTAATCCCTGAGCATCAAACGGGTGTGGCCCAAAAAAAAAACCAAAACAAAACAAAAAAAACCTCAACTACTAATAACTTTTTAAATCACAGTTCTTTAAATACAAAATAAAATGATGAAAAAAAGTACTATGATGTTTGACGGGGGCTAATCATGATACCATGTAATTGAAAAAAACTTGCCAAAAACTGGTCTTGAGGTAACACTTATTAGAATCCAAATGATAGAGAGAGGTTGAACATATTTTCCAAATGTGTGAAGTGCTCTCTGGTGCAAAGAAAAGGGATTTATATGACAAAAGATGAGAACAGGCAATTAAAGAAGGTGGAGCAAGTGACCAGTCCAACTCATTCATGGATATCTTTAATATGTCATTAAGAGGAGGAGGAAGGATGAAGAAAGAAAAGAGAGGTAAAGCTGTTGTGCATCAACTCTCAGCAACCCTGGAAGATTTATGTAATTGGTGCAACAAAAAAGCCAGTTCTACAAAAGAATGTGATTTGTGACATGTGAAAGCCAAGGAGTAGAATGAAATAGTAGAATGGTGTCCCAATTGCAGGGGTACTGGAATACAATTAAGAATTCATCAGACAGGACCTAGAATAGTTTAAGAAATTCAATCTGTGTGCATGTAATACCAGAGTCATGGGGAAATTATTTAATCCTAAAGGCAGATGTAAACGCTGCAATGGAAGGTAGTCCAAGAGAATATTCTGTAAATTCATGTGGCAAAAGCATAAAAGATAGCTAGATGATAACATTCCATAATCAAAGGGATTTAAAAAAAAAAAAAAACAGGACAGAAGCCATGAAACATTATCATTGTTTTAGATCAGAAGGACCAAACTTTTTTAGTAGGCAATAGAAGACTTTTCTTGTGTATGGACATACAATTATTTAAAGCATTGTGTTGTTTGAAGCCAATATCTACTCTTGACAACCAAACTATTGTCATCACCTCTCCTCCAGGTTAGATTGTCAAGTAGGGAGATAGCAAGTGTGTTTTAAATGAAGGCCTTCCAATTTACTAAAGAACACATGAAAATGGGTCACCTAGTTGTTGAATTTAAAGTAAACTCTCTTTTTTGTTTGTTTCTGTTTTGGGGCCACACCTGGCAGAGCTCGGCGGTTGCTCCTGGTTCTCTGCTCAGAAATCAATCCTGGCAGGCTCGGAGGAGCATATGGGATGCCCGGATTCAAACCAACACCAGTCCTAGGTTAGCCACTTGCAATGCAAATGCCCTACCACTGTGCTATCTCTCCAGCCCCTAAGATAAACTCTCTTAAGAAATACTTTCTTTCTATTTAAGCACCATGATTACAAGCATGTTTGTAGTTGGGTTTATAAAAATAATAATAATGATGATGATAATAATAATAAATAAAGTAATTGAATGAGTATCACAGATAAAAAAAAGAAAAAAAAACAAAGCTTTCTCTCTCCTAATAAACTCTTTTTGCTGGAAAAACGCATTCCTGAGAGAAAGGAAGTAGAAGGCAGCTATAAATTGGACCAAGTAGAACTAGTAGTATTGAATTCAACTCAGGAAAAGAAAAAACAACAACAAATATTACAACAGAGAAGCTTACAAGGACGGTAAACATCCCCCCCACCCTGGGATGGATGGGATTCATTGTCAAACTGTTTCTTTTTGTGAATTGATATTTTGTTGTATACTGTGCTCTGAATAATGGCTTCTCATGCACATAATTCCAACACAACTCTTTATGTGCCCAGTAAGTTACATACACTGCTGGCATTTTATATGAGTCATGAATGAGTGAAGGACTATAAATAATAGACTCACTACCTGCACTTGTTTTGTTTTAATACTAAACTATAGTGGTGTTTAAAAGTTAAATAAATTATAAACTTAAATATGAAAGCTCTGGCTTTGCTCTATATGTACGATGACTTCAGTGTGCAAGATGAATTTAATACCTATAAAAACTACTTTTATGGAAAATTGCTGCTAGCAATTTTTTAGCTAATAACCCTGTAATTGATTTTAGCTACATACATGGAATAGCTTAGACTGAGGAGCTAAGCTGGACATATATAATTCAGCCTGTAGTAACAGTGACAGAAAGATATCTTTCTTTTTTATTTTATTTTATTGAAACCATTGTGATCGACAAAATCCTTCATAGTTGAATTTCAGATATACAATGAATCAGGGCTAATCTCAACACTAGTGTCAAACTCAACTCCATCAATGTTCCCAAAGTGCATTGTATACCACCACTCTTTGTTCCCTGGCCTGCCAATAGAACAGGCCCAGTTAAGTTTAGATGTTAAAGTCCAGGTCTCTTGATTCTATTGTTGTTGACTTTGGCTTGGATAGAAAAGATACTAAAAAGAAAGGGTTTTTCATTTATGCTTCTTCTTGAGAATTTGTAGAATCACATTCCCATGTTCTCTGCTATTTTGATTCTTTTTTAAATATATATGAAACTCAGACCTTGTTACATTGTCTCCTCTGGATCATAATTAGCATCAGTAGTAAATATTGGTGCAGGATATACTTAGATAGAATGACAGGGTATTTATATAAAAAATAATCACATGTATAAGATAAGATGGTATTTTTTTTAGATATGCTACAGGTTAATTTAAACCAGTTAACTGTGTGCCAAAGTAACTGTCATGTTGGTAACATAGCAAATTATAAGTAGCCTTAATTCTTTAATTATAGTATAATTTTAATTACCAATAATAAGTTTAAGTCTTGTTCACAAGTTTCAATCTGAATATCAGAATTTAAATAATTCTTTTTTTTTTTTTTTGGTTTTTAGGCCACAACCGGCGGTTCTCAGAGGTTACTCCTGGCTGTCTGCTCAGAAATAGCTACTGGCAGGCACAGGGAACCATATGGGACATCGGGATCTTCGAACCAATCACCTTTGGTCCTGGATCGGCTGCTTGCAAGGCAAAAGCTGCTGTGCTATCTCTCCGGGCCCAGAATTTAAATAATTCTTGAAATGTATGACTAGCTCCTTAATATACTGGTTATAAAGTAAAAATGTAATAAAATAAAAAACAGAAATATATAAGTGAAAATCTAAAATATTGCTAAAGCAAAAAACCTTCACCCAAAACATTCCCTGAGAAAGAAGAGGGCAAGAAAAGGGTTGTTTTGAGAAATATGGGGACTATCTTCGCAAATCCATTTCATACAGATGCAATGTGCTACTGAAATGACATTAATAACACAAACCAAAGCTGCCAATCATGTATGTTGAGAATCATGGCAAAAAGGAATCCAGACATAGGGACCAACCTTGACAAAAATACCCCAAAGATTCTGCTGCATCCAACTTACCAAGGGTCCCCGAGAGCTAAGGCTCCAATAATTAGTCTGATGTTGTTTTCCTATGACCTGAAACCTTATGTCCTGTAGCAGGAAAACCATTCCCAAACTGCAATTTGTGGTTAGGACTCTGCTTACAAGCACGAAGTGGCACAATCTTTCAGAAGCTGTGGGGTTGTGTTTGTAGAAAAGAAAATCAAGCACAATGCCAGAGTAGATTCCCAAGGGCTCCTGGGTGTTCCATATCCTGCAACTTGAGCTACAAAACCAGAATCCACAGTGCTAAGTACTGGCTGGGTTTTGACAAGTTGATCAAAACCTCTTAACTAACTTTGGGAATAGTATTCTCATCTTTAAATAAAAGCAGTCAAAATTATCTGTAAAGAAAAGAAAAAAAAATCTCTTACTTGAGTGTAAATTTTACTTGTTTGTTTGAGGACCTCACCAAAAGTCTCAGGCATAATCCTAGCTCTATGATCAGGAGTCACTCTTGGCAGTTTTCAGGGGATAATATGGGACTTTGCAGTGAGTGTTGGATGGGATGAGAGAATAAAGGAACTCTTATCCACTGCTGGTGGGAATGCTGTCTAATCCAGCCTTTATGGAAAACAATATGTAGATTCCTCAAAAAAAAAAACCCTGGAAATTGAGCTATTATATGATCCAGCTACACCACTCTTAGGATATATCCTAAGAACACAAAACACAATACAAAAATGCCTTCTGCACACCTGTGTTCATTGAAGCTCTATTTACAATAGCCAGAATCTGAAAACAACCCAGATGCCCAACAACAGATGAGTGGCTAAAAAACTGTGGTACTTATATACTATGAAAATTTTCTCTTCATCGATGAACATGGAAACTATTATGCTGAGTGAAATAAATCAGAGAGTGATAGACGCAGAATAGTCTTACTCATCTGTGAGATATCCAGAGATAATAGAGATGATGTTTGAAAGGACCAGCCCATGATATGAAGCTTGGTGAACTTCAAAGATTGGTGAGCACAGTTAGGAAATAACTACACCAACAACTATTATGATAATGATAGTGAGTGAGAGAAATAGAATGCCTGTCTTGAAGACAGGCAGGGGATAAGGTTGGAGGGTGATGGGGGGTGGGGGGGCATTGGTTGTGGAAAGGTTGCGCTGATGAAGGGAAGTGTACTTTTTTATGACTTAAACCCATTACAATTACAATTACAAAAACATGTTTGTAATTACAGTGCCTAAATAAATATATTAACAAAAATAAATAAATTAATACAATATATTTAAAAATATGGGATTCTGGGGATCAAATCTGTTTTGGCCACATGCAAATAAAACTATCTACCTGCTTGGCTATATCTTCTGCCTCTTACTTGGTTTTGAGTTCAGGTAACTTCAGCTTTCTATTGGTACCTTCTATACTGACATCTAGAGAATTGAACTATTAAAATGTTGCCAATGCTAACATGTATTTATACACAAATCTTCAATCTGTTTTTGAAATTTTGTTCATTATTTATTCTTTCTCTCTAGCACTATAATTTTATATGGATGTTTTCAAGCTAAATAGGAGTGGAAATTATTTCATATTTCAAGTCTATTTTTGAATATATCTACTTATAAGTACCGCGCGCAACCGATTGCGCCACTGGAGCTCCTAACCCAATACCCATCAGATAAGGGGCTAATCTCCAAAATATACAAGGCACAGACAGAACTTTACAAGAAAAATACATCTAATCCCATCAAAAAATGGGGAGAAGAAATGAACAGACACTTTGACAAAGAAGAAATACAAATGGCCAAAAGACATATGAAAAAATGCTCCACATCACTAATCATCAGGGAGATGCAAATCAAAACAACGATGAGATACCACCTCACACCACAGAGAATGGCACACATCACAAAGAATGAGAATAAACAGTGTTGGCGGGGATGTGGAGAGAAAGGAACTCTTATCCACTGCTGGTTGGAATGCCGTCTAGTTCAACCTTTATGGAAAGCGATATGGAGATGCCTCCAAAAACTGGAAATCGAGCTCCCATATGACCCAGCTATACCACTCCTAGAAATATGCCCTAAGAACACAAAAATACAATACAAAAACCCCTTCCTTACACCTATATTCATTTCAGCACTATTTACCATAGCAAGACTCTGGAAACAACCAAGATGCCCTGCAACAGACGAATGGCTAAAGAAACTGTGGTACATATACACAATGGAATATTATGCAGCTGTCAGGAGAGATGAAGGCATGAAATTTTCCTATACATGGATGTACACGGAATCTATTATGCTGAGTGAAATAAGTCAGAGAGAGAGAGAAAAAACGCAGAATGGTCTCACTCATCTATGGGTTTTAAGAAAAATGAAAGACATTCTTGCAATAATAATTTTCAGACACAAAAGAGAAAAGAGCTGGAAGTTCCAGCTCACCTCAGGAAGCTCACCACAAAGAGTGCTGAGTTTAGTTAGAGAAATAACTACATTTTGAACTGTCCTAATAATGAGAATGTATGAGGGAAATGGAGAGCCTGTTTAGAGTACAGGCGGGGGTCGGGTGGGGAGGAGGGAGACTTGGGACATTGGTGATGGGAATGTTGCACTGGTGATGGGTGGTGTTCTTTACATAACTGAAACCCAAACACAATCATGTATGTAATCAAGGTGTTTAAATAAAAAAAAGAATATATCTACTTATCTCCAAGTTGTAGCTAAAAATAATTCATGAGGAAAACCTGGAAGAGAGTATATTATAAATGGAAACCAATATATTCAAGAACTAAAGGGTTTTGCTTCAATAATAAGACATGTTAAGGTCAAGATGAAGGCAGAATTTCAAACAAAAATCATCTCAAATCCTTTTGTTCATTTAATTTTTATAGCTAATGACTTACAAATTTGTAGACTCAAATGTAATATTTGAGGGAATCAAGTACAACTCTCTTAGTTTACATGTTAGGAAACTGAGACCATTATTTAAGACTTATGCAACTGAGTGGCAACATTGTTGTTTACTGAAATTGAAATATGATGTCTGAGGTTGGCAGGAAAGAATGGGATGAAGATAAGTTGATATTCATACTACCTCATATTAATATACATATATATCATGAAGGTTAAAAGGCCCAGAAAATAAATAATTTAGGGCTAGCACTAGTAGATGATAGGTAGGTAGATAGATAGATAGATAGATAGATAGATAGATAGATAGATAGATAGATAGATAGATAGACTATATTATCTAGCTATCATATTATTATATTTGGGGGGTATTTATCCAAAATTTTTGAAAAGACTAATTAAATAATATAAACCAGGGCTGGAGAGATAGCACAGTGGTAGGGTGTTTGTCTTACACACAGCCAATCGAGGATGGATGGTGGTTCAAAACCAGGCATCCCATCTGGTCCCACATGCCTGTCAGGAGTGATTTTTAAGCACAGAGCCAGGAGTAACCCCTGAGCACTGCCAAGTGTGATGACCCAAAAAAACAAAAAATTAAAAATTAAAAAGCCTGACAGAGAGAAACAAATAGTGCAAGTATCATTTAAGTAAAAAATGTATTAAAACATAAAAAGTGTATTAAACATTGACTTC
Organism: Suncus etruscus; assembly: GCF_024139225.1. Lineage (NCBI taxonomy): Eukaryota > Metazoa > Chordata > Mammalia > Eulipotyphla > Soricidae > Suncus > Suncus etruscus. The sequence continues at coordinate 48,264,511 of NC_064860.1, read as the reverse complement.
ATAGAAACAGAACACAATTATGGTTACTAAGTGCTGGTGAGGGGGAAAATAAAAAGTGTCTAACAGATATTAATTTTTAGGTATTGATTAATTAATGTCTGAAACATAGCTAATGCATAATTTGGTGATTAACTTTTATTAAATCACTAAAATTTTTCTGAGAGGAAAATGCAAATTTTCTCATACAGAAAGATAAATATGTGAAGAGATCCCTTTATAATGTACATCAAATCATAGCATGATTCACTTTAAATATCTTGCTGAAAATGCTGGAAAGGGCCTTGTAAAACTTTCCATTGTTGATAGAAAAAAGCCTGAATAACTAACAAAACAAGCTGAGGAAGTAGCTAAGATTGAGCATTTACTTTTCACATGTGAAACCCTGAGTTTGATCCTTAATACCACCAAAAACACGAAAAGTAAGAAACCGACATAAAATTAATATATACTGCTTTATTCAGATTTCTTTTTATCAGTACACACTGGTTTGAAAAACAAAAGCACTGATTTGAAAAACAAAATCAGGAAGATACATTTTCCAGGTGGAATTTGAAAAATATCCAATATTTAATCTTTAAAACTCATTGCAGTGTGGCAGTTGAGAACTGAACTTTATAGTTGAGCAAACTGGCTGCACTAGATCTCTTCCTATCTGCTATGAAGCTGCCCTGAAGAGAACATAGACAGGATTAGGAATGACTCCTCATGAAACCACAGTCTATCTGAATGAAATTCCTAAAGGTCAATATCATAACTTGTAACTGTTACAAGAGGAATGAACAGAACATTCAGTATGAAGAGGGGAACAAATGACTATAACTTTCCTTTAGAAAACAAAACCAGGGGCCATAGGGATAATACAATGGGTAGGGAGTAGGCCTTGCAAGCTTCCAACTCAGATTTGATACATAGTTCCCACATGGTTTCATAAGAACTGCCAGTAGTTATCTTTTCTTTCTTTCTTTTTTTTTTTTTTTTTTTTTTTTTTGGTTTTTTGGAGGTCACATCTGGCAGTGCTCAGGGGTTACTCCTGGCTCTATGTTCAGAAATCGCTCCTGGCAGGCTCGGGGAACCATATGGGATGCCAGGATTAAAAACCACCATCCTTCTGCATGCAAGGCAAATGTCTTACCTCCATGCTATCTCTTCAGCCCCACCAGTAGTTATCTTTGAGCAGAGAACCAGGAGTAAGCCCTGAGCACAATCAGATCTGACCGAAAATTCAAATAAAATAAACTCAAACTCAATGCAAATAAAATCTATGAAATGAGAAAAAAAAATCTCTTGGAAAATAAATTATAAAACTGGCCTTGGTTTTGATAAAGACATTTACAGTGACCACAATTTAATTAGAAATATCTTTCAATACAAACAAATATACTAAAGTAAAACCCTACAAGTAATTATTAACACAAATGTAGATGTGATAATCCAGTTGCTAGTCCTTCCTTTCTGAAAATACTGGGGCATAAGGGGATTGGTTCTGCCACAAAGTTCTTTATTTTTCAGTTAATGCAGTATAAGAGTCTTAATCTGTAATATCACTTTGAGCACAGAATTTAAGTGTAATTTTACTTAATGGGAATGAAATTGACAATCAAATTAACTGTGGCTCTTTTTATAAACACAATTAAAAGGAAATCTCAAAAATGCAACATATTTAAAAATTGGGAAACACCTACCTAATTATATGTAAAAGAGAAGGACAAGAGAGCAGAGTAAACACTGTTGTCTTGGGAATTTCAGGGATCTAAATGACACACATGAGACCCACAAATAAAATAACTCAGAGTTGCTCTAGACTAGACAGAGAGAGTTACAAGAAATATATGATAGTGGAAAGGATGAAGAAATGGTCTTAAATCATAGGGTCTGGGTGACAGGGTGGTCATTATATCATCAGCACAGCACAATAATGATTGCTTACCAGCTGAGATAAGAGGAAAAAATAATTTTTTACAGAAGAAAATGTGTGGTATTCTCAAAGTATCTGAGCAAGAGGGAGGCCCACACTTTTCAGGAAGGTCTATCACTGTCTGAAGTGACAATGGAAAATGAAGGGGTGAGAACTACTTTTATTCAATTGTTATTAGTCTATTTTTAATCTTTTTTTTTTTTTTTTTTTTTTTTTTTGGTTTTTGGGCCACACTCAGTGACACTCAAGGATTACTCCTGGCAATGAGCTCAGAAATTGCCCCTGGCTTGGGGGACCATATGGGACGCCAGGGGATCGAACCACGGTCTGTCCTGGGTCAATGGCGTGTAAAGCAAACGCCTTACTGCTGCGCCACTGTTATTTTATGTTATTATTATACTTTTATTCTATGTTATTATTATGAGCAGGTATATAGTCAACACAAAATATGTCACCTATGTAAACTTTTTTACGGATCTAGAGCCATAAGCCAACACTAATGAGACACAGCTCAACCTGCATAAGCAATAAGTTCAGTCTCTACCACTCTCCTAAATAACCATCTCCACAACACCATAGGGTCTCTGACTCCAGCTGACAGCAAGATAAGTATAGGCATAACTAAAGTTATCTGACAAAATCAGAAATCAACCCCCAATGAGCACCTGGGAGAGCACCACATCACGAGCATGGGAGCACTTCAGCCAGACTTTGCACAAGCAGCACAAGGAACACTATGGCCAAGTGTGTGAGCACCACAATCAATCACAAAAACAACAATCCATCATGAAAATCATGAAGGGAGGGGTGGAATTAAAGAAAAATAAGGTAAAAATTAAAAGCAGGAAACTAAAGTTTAAAAAAGTCAAAGAATGGAGTTTTTCTAAGCAAGGGTAAAAAGAATAAAGTCCTATTTAATATATAGAAAGCAAGAACATGGCACTAAACATAGAACTCAAAAAACAAAATCATAGCTCATTTTTATGGTCATCGCCAGCTTTTACCTTCAGAAGACAATATATTGAGTATTAGGAACTGCTCAGAAGGTAATGGTTAGAGCTGTCAGGTAAAACACAAAACAAATCCTGAGCATACCTCTGGGTATGACCTAAAAACAAAAATAAATTAAAAAAAAAAACCTATCTTGCTTCACAAGAAAAAGAGAGAGTGATGCTGAAATGAACCACTCAGGGCTTCTGTATGAATGAAAGATCATCACTATCAAAGATAAGCAAGAAGAGATGCTTGCAGAGAGACAAATGTCTAAAGGATGTTGGAGATGAGACACAGAAAGAAAATTGAGAAATTTCCTGCCATCTTCATGAGGTGTAAAATCTTCCATATGCTGTCTAGATATATTAGGGGATAAAATTAAATATTCTTTCTTGAGGAGATGCTTTGCTACCAATGAAAAGTGCCAACTCCTAATGTTTGGCACAAATCAGTCCACATATGGATTCTATGAATAATTGTGGGAGATCTCTAAGCTCCGGTAAGTCCACATATATGTGTTTCACCCAGTTTACTCGACAGGTTGGCAAATCCTTCCTGAATAATACATGAAGTCAAGAAAATCCACTAAGGAAGGGCTGGTGGAAAACAGCTCCTGGTCAATAAAATAAGGCTTGGAGCCATACCAGATAAAATCATTATCTAAACTCTTACGAGACAAGAAATTTAATGATCTCCTGGGGGGGGGGATTATACCAGTTAACAGATCTAAAACTACTATGATTAAGCATGAATGTCCTTATGCTGTGGTGGTGGTGAAATATGAACACAGCACAGTTATCAATCCAATGCCTTGGGCATTCACTTTAATAATGTTCCTCAACTAAGTTTTTAACTTGGTGTTTATTTTTCTAACAGTTTAACAGGTTTGACCTTTTGCAAACACTTGACAACATAACACATCTATAGAACTAGAATAAATGTCAAAAACTTGAAGCAATGAGCAGTACTGCAAAGCATCTTTGAAATGCTTTTGAATGCCAGCTTGCAAAATAAAAAATTGGAAATATGATTCAATTTTGATGATAAACACCTGCAATAAACTAATCCCATTTTGGCAAATGGTTGGCTTTTGTGATTCCATTAAACATCACAATGCTATTTGGCTATGAGTTTGATTTTTGTCTTTAGGGGGGTTTTTGGTTTTTGTGGTTTGTTTTCCTTTTCTTTAAGAAGGGTTTTATATTTTTGTGTGCTTTTTAAGTTACTGTTATTTTTATATCTATTTTTTATTATTCAGAAAGAACATAAGCCAGTGGACCTGCACTTACCTACCATCTTCAGGAATGCCACACAGAGTGCAAGAGTTCAATGCTTTCCTAATGCTTTGGGGCACTGGGTAAAAGTTCAGTTTCCTTATTTCTGTCCTTTACTAACTGTGGAAGACAAAGAATAAGACTATGCCACGATGAAGGGAACTTGAGTGTTCTGTGTTTCCTTTTTGACAGGATTCTTTCTTTGATGCTGAAGTTAACATAAACCTTAAAAAGCTACTGTTTAAAAGAAACATATGGGTACCTTTAAGAATTTGCTAATAGATGTACCATAGTTTCTTTATCCACTCATCTGGTCTTGGACACTTGGGTTGTTTCCAGTTTCTGGCTATTATAAATAGTGCTGCAATGAACATAGGAATACAAAAGCCTTTTCTACATTGTTTTTGGAACCCCTAGGCCTAAGGTATATTCTCGGGAGCAGTGAAATGAGTTATAGAGAAAGGAATAGACAGAATGATCATTTGTGGACTATACAAAAATACCATTGTATTAGAATAATACACAAGATACTATAAATGAGGGTCTTGAGGACTTGTTCATGAAAGCTTTCTTCAAATTAGAGGGGGTGGTGTGTAATTAGAACAGAAAAAGAACCATTATGACAGTGATAGTTGGGAATGATCACTCTGGACAAGAACTGGGTGCTGAAAGTAGGTAAAGTAATATGCATGATACCATTTTAATAAAAGTATTTAAATTTAAAAACGTGGGTCACGGGGCCAGAGCAGTGCTAGAGGTAAGACGTCTGTCTGCCTTGCCAGTGCTAGCCTAGAATGGACCTCGGTTCTATCCCCAGGCATCCCATATGGTCCCCCCAGGCCAGGAACAATTTCTGAGTGCATAGCCAGGAGTAACCCCTGAGTGTCAAACGGGTGTGGACCCCCCCCCAAAATAAAAATCCATGGATCAGAGTGAAAGCACATTCAATCACAACATCCTATGGGGCCCTGAGATGGTGCCCAGAGTCAGAAGTAAGCCCTGAGCACTGGAAGTTGTGGCCCAAACAAAACAAAAGTATTGTGTCTAAAAACGGGGAAAGAGAAAGTATCTCCCATAGAGACAGGCTGGAAGAGGGAGGGAAACTGGTGGGAAATGTACAATAATAGTAAAGGGCATTAGAACAGTGTATGACTGAAACTCAAACATGAATAATTCTGTAACTGTGTGAAATAAAGGGAGGAAAAACAGAAAGGAAGAAAAAGGAAAGAACGAGAGAGAGAAGAAAGAAAGAAAGAAGAAAGAAAGAAAGAAGAAAGAAAGAAAGAAAGAAAGAAAGAAAGAAAGAAAGAAAGAAAGAAAGAAAGAAAGGAAAGGAAGGAAGAAGGAAGGAAGGAAGGAAGGAAGGAAGGAAGGAAGGAAGGAAGGAAGGAAGGAAGGAAGGAAGGAAGGAAGGAAGGAAGGAAGGAAGGAAGGAAGGAAGGAAGGAAGGAAGGAAGGAAGAATGAAGAAGAAAGAAAGAAAGAAAAGAAAGAAAGAAAGAAAGAAAGAAAGAAAGAAAGAAAGAAAGAAAGAAAGAAAGAAAGAAAGAAAGAAGAAGGAAAGAAAGAAAGAAAGAAAGAAAGACAAGAAGAAAGAAAAGAAAGAAAGAAAGATAAAGAAAGAAAGAAAATAAAGAAAGAAAGAGAGAGAAAGAAAGAGAGAAAGACGGGGCCCGGGCTAGGGGTGGCGCTGGAGGTAAGGTGCCTGCCTTGCCTGCGCTAGCCTAGGATGGACCGCGGTTTGATCCCCCCGGCGTCCCATATGGTCCCCCAAGAAGCCAGGAGCAACTTCTGAGCGCATAGCCAGGAGTAACCCCTGAGCGTCACAGGGTGTGGCCCAAACACCAAAAAAAAAAAAAAGAAAGAGTGAAAGAAAGAAAGAAAGAAAGAAAGAAAGAAAGAAAGAATGAAGGAAGGAAGGAGGAAGGAAGGAAGGAAGGAAGGAAGGAAGGAAGGAGGAAGGAAGGAAGGAAGGAAGGAAGGAAGGAAGGAAGGAAGGAAGGAGGAAGGAAGGAAGGAAGGGAGGGTGGGGAGGGAGGGAGGGAGGAGGGAGGGAGAGAGAGAGAGAGAGAGAGAGAGAAAGAAAGAAAGAAAGAAAGAAGAAAGAAAGAAAGAAAGAAGAAAGAAAGAAAGAAAGAAAGAAAGAAAGAAAGAAAGAAAGAAAGAAAGAAAGAAAAAAAGAAAGAAAGAAAAGAAAGAGAGAGAGAAAGAGAGAGAACGAGAGAGAAAACGAGAGAAAGAGAAAGAGCGAAAGAAAGAGAGAAAGAAAGAGAGAAAGAGAGAGAAAGAGAGAAAGAAAGAAAGAAAGAAAGAGAAAGAGGGAAGGAAAGAAAGATAGGAAGGAAGAAAGGAAAGAAAGAAAGAAAGAAAGAAAGAAAGAAAAGAAAGAAGAAAGAAAGAAAGAGAGAGAGAGGAGAGAGAGAGAGAGAGAAAGAAAGAAAGAAAGAAAGAAAGAAAGAAAGAAAGAAAGAAAGAAAAGAAAGAAAGAAAGAAAGAAAGAAAGAAAGAAAGAAAGAAAGAAAGAAAGAAAGAAAGAAAGAAAGAAGAGAGAGAGAGAGAAAGAAAGAAGAAAGAGAGAGAGAAAGAAAGAGAGAAAGACGGGGCCGGGCGGGTGGCGCTGGAGGTAAGGTGCCTGCCTTGCCTGCGCTAGCCTAGGATGGACCGCGGTTTGATCCCCCCAGCGTCCCATATGGTCCCCCAAGAAGCCAGGAGCAACTTCTGAGCGCATAGCCAGGAGTAACCCCTGAGCCGTCACAGGGTGTGGCCCAAACACCAAAAAAAAAAAAAAGAAGAGAGAAGAAAGAAAGAAAGAAAGAAAGAAAGAGAAAGAAAGAAAGAAAGAAAGAAAGAAAGAAAGAAAGAAAGAAAGAAGAAAAGAAAGAAAAAGAAAGAAAGAAAGAAAAGAGAAAGAAGAAGAAAGAAGAAGGAAGGAAGTAAGGAAAGGAAGGAAGGAAGGAAGGAAGGAAGGAAGAGAAAGAAAGAAAGAAAGAAAGAAACAGAAAGAAGAAAGAAGAAAGAAAGAAAAGAAAGAAAGAAAGAAAGAAAGAAGAAGAAAGAAAGAGAGAGAGAGAGAGAAAGAAGAGAAAAAAAAAGAAAGAAAAGAAAGAAAGAAGAAAGAAAGAAAGAAAGAAAGAAAGAAAGAAGAAAGAAAGAAGAAAGAAAAGAGAAGAAAGAAAGAAAAGAAAGAAAGAAAGAGAGGAGAGAGAAGAAAGAAAGAGAGAGAGAAGAGAGAGAGAAAGAAAGAAAGAAAGAAAGAAAGAAAGAAAGAAGAAAGAAAAGAAAGAAAAGAAAGAAAGAAAGAAAGAAGAGAGAGAGAGAGAAAGAAAGAAAGAAAGAAAGAAAGAAAGATAAAGAAAGAAAGAAAGAACAGAAAGAAAGAAAGAAAGAAAGAAAGAAGAGAGAGAAGAGAAAAAAGAGAGAGAGAGAGAGAGAAAGAAAGAAAGAAAGAAGAGAAAGAAAGAAAGAAACGAAAGAAAGAAGAAAGAAACGAAAGAAAGAAAGAAAGAAAGAAAGAAAGAAAGAAAGAAAGAAAGAAAAGGAAAGAAAGAAAGAAAAGAGAGAAAGAAAGAAAGAAAGAAAGAAGGAAGAGAAAGAAGAAGAGAGAGAAAGAAAGAAAGAAAGAGAGAAAGAAGAAAGAAAGAGAGAAAGAAAAGAGAAGAAAGAAAGACAGAAAGAAAGAAAGAAGAAAGAAAGAAAGAAAGAAAGAAAGAAAGAAAGAAAGAAAGAAAGAAAAGAAAGAAAGAAGAAAGAAAGAAAGAAAGAAAGAAAGAGAGAGAGAAAGAGAGAAAGAAAGAGAGAAAGAAAGAAAGAAAGAGAGAGAAGAGAGAGAGAAGAGAAAGAAAGAAAGAAAGAAGAAAGAAAGAAAAGAAAGAAAGAGAAGAAAAAGAAAAGAAGAAAGAAAGAAAGAAAGAGAGAGAGAGAAAGAAAGAGAGAAAGAAAGAGAGAAAGAAAGAAAGAAAAGAGAGAGAGAAAGAAAGAAAGAAAAGAAAGAAGAAAGAAAGAAAGAAAGAAAGAAAGAAAGAAAGAAAGAAAGAAAGAAAGAAAGAAAGAAAGAAAGAAAGAAAGAAAGAAAGAAAGAAAGAAAGAAAAAAAAAGAGAAAGGGAGAAAGGGAGAAAGAGGAGAGAGATTGATTTTTGATTTCTGAAGAACTGATAGTCTTGACGAGCCTGCCATCTACTGGTCACTACCCCTGAACAACAATTACAGTGCTTTAAATATAATTAGACTCGTAGACTAGGACTGATCAGTTCTAAATCATCTGCCTGCTTTCTATCTTTCAAACTTTAGGTGAAAATATCTTCAAGATATATATGGATAATATACATTTGTATTTGTAAAGGAAAACCAGTTTCTTGATTTTGTCAAAGAGCTGTGTGTTTGTAATAAACTCAAAATGCCTTGTTAAACAGGGTTAAAGTAAATGGCTGACAAAGTAGGTAGATGCTCAAAGTGAAATATTAAAACCTTAGCTTAATAGTGGGATGAAATGTCTTCCTTCTACAGAGGAAGTTGCGGATGTAATGTTACTTTGAAAATGAATGTCAACAAACTTAATTTAGTTTAAATTGACAAATGAGACTATCCAGGATTATCTATGTGGGTCCTGAGCTCATCCACAATCATTCTAATGAGAGACACAGTAAAAAAGAAAACTATTAGGAGACAAAAATCTATGTTAAGATGAATGCAGAGACTGGGCTGAAACAAGACAATCTCTGTTTAAAAGCACCAGATGGGAGCCAGAGCAATTGCTCAATAGTTTGGGAGCTTGACCTGCATGTACCCAACCCAGGTTTGATTCCCAGCATCCCATACAGTCACCCATGTCTTCAGTAGTGACTCCTGAGCTCATGAGCCAACAATAATCTCTGAGTTCAACCACTGTGTGTGGCCTCCAAACAAAAAGTCACCAAATTCTGGAAGAGATAAGGAAGAAACCTTCACTAGGGTCTTCAAAGTGTCCTTGTTGACATGCTGAATGGCATTCAGCACTGTAAACAGAATAAATCTCCACAGTTTAAACACTCACAGCTTTTGACCATTCATTTGGCAGCCTGGAAACTCATATTCTTCCACCATCTCTGGTACATTATTTGAAAAAAACAATAGCATGTTTAGAAGATGATCTATGTCCAAAATATTTGCAAGATCTATTTTAAGATATTAACATATATAATAAGTGAGTAATCTACAATATTCTGAACTTCTTAATATATGAGATTAATAGAGATATTTTTTTTAATATGATGGGACTACTCGTGGGTGAAATGTGCACTGGTGAAGGGAGTTGTACATTGACTGAAAACCACTCATGAACATCTTCATAACTGAAAAAAAGTTATACTATAAATAATCTTGTAAACTATGTTTAAATTGTTAAATTTAATTGTTAAAATTTTTTTAAATTTTTAGTAATTGTTAGTAATTTAGTAATTGTTGTAATAATTGTTATTAAATTGGTAATAGTTTAAAATATTTTAATATTAAATATATTTTAATATGATACATATCAATTAATTAGTCTATAGTATTATAGAGTGCTATTCTATCATTAGTCCAAATACATGATTATCACAGGGCTCAGCTCCACAACTAATCTCCAAAAGAACATGATCTTCCCAAGTAGCATCAGCCATGCTGAGACTTCCTAAGTAAACTGATCCTGGCTGACAATTCTGGGTCCTTCTCAGAATGTGGAGCAGGCAGGTTCCTCTTATGCCTGAAGCCACAGCAGCCCAAAGCCACATCATCCCACACCCTCCTACAGAAATGGCTCAGCTCCACAACTGAACTTTATCAAACCATAGGCCCACCAAATGTTCTAGATTATGCAGCAAATAACACACTCCTTCAAAATTTCATAGTCATGTCAGACCAGGAAAAGTATAACAAATTTTATGGAAAAATTGCATAGAAGACCACCAAGCTCAAAGAGTCTAAATAAAAAGACAAAAAGCTTAACTAGCACCAACCACAGCCCAGTAAATCCTTAGACAATGACTTTAGTAACATTGAGTAACCCATGGAGAAATAGAACAATGATCTCAAATTGAACCTGTTGATCTAAGTTTTGATAATTGCATTTGTCTTTGTGTTGTCAAAAAAAACAATATGAAATCAACTTGTGCCTGCAAGGGGGAACAAGGGGTGTGAAACTGGGTACATTGGCAGAGGATGTCACACCGGTAGTGGAACTGGTGTTAGAACATTTAATGCCTGAAACAACTGTATTATGAAACAAGTTGGTAAGTCATGGTGTTACAATTAAATTTTTTTCATTTAACAAATAAAAATAAGTATATGATTGTCTAGCAATTATTCTCCAAAGTATTTTGTTATCAGAGTTTTATTTAAGACACTTATAACCAAAAATACTAAGCTGAAAGATTAACTAAAACTTTCCTTTAAAAGAAAGATAACAAAGCACTAATTTTTTGCCTAAATATGGATAAGGGTAATCAAAAAACTCAAATGTCAGGTCCAGTTGGGACAATGTAGTCAATTCAAATGGAATGTTCATAAAATTTCCCAGATTCTGAGGTATTTGGAAGATATGTGAGCCCTGAAAACAGCCATGTCAATACAACTAAATTGGGACATTAATAAAACTCAACCAGATCAGCAGATAATCTTGTAACTGCATTTTTGGGGAACTTGGGAGAAAACAAACATACAAATAATAAAAGGCATAAAATTCCCTTCAGGAAATGTGTTATCCACACACTGTAGCAGAGGTTTCCTTTTACTGAATAATGCATGAAGATATCTGTATTAAATTATCCACTGACTTCAGAGTTAACAAGTAACCACTGAAGAATGATGTGATTGGCCAACGGGAGGCTATATTTCTTGCTCGATGCTGTGAATACTGGTTTTTCTCTCTCTCTTTATTTTCCCCAGGAAATGAGAGGTTCTGTCATTGGACTCTCAAGTGAAAAGTGTTGATTGGATGTGTGCTCACCAGATGGTTGCAGAAATGTTACTAATGGGCCCCAGAATGCATCGATAGTTGCATCAAAACCCAAACCCAGATATGCAACACTTTGATATGACAGAGGTACCTATTGTGATTTACTATGTTTGAGACTTGTCTGTGTCAAAGCTACCTCTCCCATCTTTTCATAAACATACCTACACATATAATGACATCAAAGTTTCAATTACCTTGTGGAATCAAATAAACATTTGACAGAGAACCAACTATAGACTAAGAGAGGACAGGGAAGTGGTGGTTGTATTCATTCCTCTATTTTTTTGACTATGTTATTTTCCATCATTTTTAGATACAAAATGAGAGAAGAAAGAAAGCAAAAGAGTTACTCAGATAATGGTGGATCTTAATTATAAATCTATGGTAAGAATACTGAGTTAAAAGGAAAGAAATCTAAAGCCATGAGAATTAAAGGTCTCTCACCCATGCATGGTATGTAATGAATAAAATAACTAATATTCTTTAATTCAAGAATTTGAGCTATATTCTATTTGATGACAAAACACTGCCTAAAACAGATCTCATATAAAAAAGTTTCTAATCAGCTGGACATTGGCTAAGGTTCCCCTCTCCAGTTCCGAGGAACTCCACTAGAAGTTTAACTCCACTAAAATACAGGGAATATAAATCTGTCTTTGTATCCTCAGCAACTAACAGTGTGATCAGTTTTTAAATGTACTAAAGATACAATCTCAGTGAGAGCACATTCAGCACTCAGTAAGCATTTACTGAATGAACAGATTACATACAGTACAAGGGAAAGGGAGATGTTTGGGTGCAGAGCAACATAGAGTATTTTAGTATTCATCCTAACATTCACAATTTCTATATATGTTTCAGTCAAATCAAGCATCCCAACCATGCTCATCCATGAAATACATTAAGGACCAGAGAAGTAGTATAGCAGGTAAGGTGCTTGCCTTGCACACATCTGACCAAGGTTAGATCTCAAGCACCACCTAAGATTCCCACCTAGAAGACCCTGCCAGTAGCAATCTTTGAGAGAGAAAGCTGAGCATAGCCAGGTATGATTCAAAAAATCACAAACAAACAAAACATTTTTTAAAAAGCTGGGTGGAGAAATAGTACAGCAGGAAGGCTCTGGCCTTGACTGGGACAGACTTGGTTTCCATCCTTAGCATCACATATGGTTTTCTGAGCACTGTCAGGAGTAATTTCTAAGCATGGAGTCAGGAGTAATTCCTGAGCATCACCGTGTGTCCCCCCTCCAAAAGAATAAAATCAATCCAAGGACAGATAGATAGTATGAGGACTAAAGTAATTACCTTACATGTGGCAAGCTCTAATTAGATCCTGGAACTAAATATGGCTCCCCAAGCATTTCCAGGGATCATTCCTAAGATCAGAGCCAGGGGTAATTGTGGGCCAGTGATAGAACACAAGCCTCACACATCTGGACCCTGAATTTGATTCCCAGCACTACATATAATAGCAATCAGAATAATGATGACCTCAGAGACTTGGTGAGTGTGGATTATGTTACCTAAAGACAAAGGAACCTTTAAAGAAAGGTTTAAAGAAACCATCAAAATCCGCTTTAAGACAGCTAAATGCATTGACACCCACAAAGTATTTCCTTCCCATTCTTCATAAATTTTTAATCCCTGGTTTCTGGCTGGAACCTGATGAACCCTGCCTCCTCATAGGCTCTATTTATGCCAACAAACTGATGGTTTCCTCATCTGTTTATGATAAAACAGTTGTAGTATTACTTCTTTATATTTACCCAGTAGTATGATTGAGAGAAAAATGAGATACTGCATGCCCAGAATTTACTTTGTTGTTAGATAAGCAGAAAAAAATTAAATCAGCTATTTCAATGTTTTTCTTTTTATTATTCCATGTATTGACAATAAAATTTGGAGTTCTAAAATATAAATGGAGGGCTAAATCAATAATACAGCATATAGGGCTCTTGCCTTGTATGTAGCCAGCCTGGGTTTGATCTCTTGCATCGCCCTCAAATCCCTCTAGAGTGATCACTGAAGTACAGAGCCAGGAGTGAGTCCTGAACACTGCTGGGTGTGACTCAGAAAACAAACAAAAATCCAATAAAACATAAATATAAGTTAAAATGGAAGTCTGTGGTCACTCATTTGTTCCTTTTGATCTGGTTAGCAAAGGAATGATTCCATTAGTAGCAACTGTAGCAATGATAATCTATAGATCTATAGATGAGATTGTCCCCAGATGCCAAGAAACACCTATCTCCATTGCCTCTCTCATCTTCATTACCTTTAATAGTGAAAACTGCAGGTGCCAGGGTAATCCTCTCTCTTCTAGAAAGGACTGTCTGTCTCTTACCCAATAGTGTAGAATGCATATCCTTTTACAGAGAATCATTTATCAACATATTTTTTAATTGCACTTGAGTTTACCAGTCCACATTCCATGGCTTATGTTTAGCTTTGTGAATCCTTTTCTACGCTTGTAATGCTGCAGTTTACGTACAATAGTATTTGAAAAAGCAGGGAAACTGCTAATGGCCATTCCTCCTCCCCTTCTACAGACCTACAATTGGTTGAGAAATCAAAATACTATCACTGACTATGAGTTATCTGCCTCTTGTTTCCAACTGGGTCTCTTTGTTTTAAAACAATGGCATTTACATAAACACTGGGCTAGAACAGGATTCATCTTATGCTTACGTACATTTGAAATTCTCAAACAGCACAATCTTAGACTGCCTCATATTTTACAGAAAAACTAATCACTGATCCAGGAACTAAAAAATCCAGTTCAAACAAAACCCTAACATGATCTTTTTTTTTTTTTTTTTGAAATTTGTAGAGGCATAAAAAAACCACCAATAACTCTATTTGGGAATCTATCCAGACCTTGAATTAGATGTCTTTTAATTTACTGGTCCTGGTTTTTTGTACCTTTTATGGTAAAACAGTAACTGGTGGGCCTAGTCTGAGCTGAAAACTCTGGGGCCTTCTCAGAATGGGGGTGGAAAGATCCCTTTTGCTGCTTGAAGATCCCTTTTGCAGCCCCCAGCCAAGACCTTCCACCCAGTTAGAAACATCCCAGCTCCACTCATCAAGATGTCAAACCTCCAAATCCTCCCAGTTCTATAGCTTCTGGAGCATGAGGCAGCACAGCAGCTCCAAATTCCATTGTACAGTCAGCCAGGAGAACTATGGCAAATCTGATTAGTAAATTGTATAGAAAGCCACCAAATTCAACGAGCAAAACCAGTAACATTAAATGATCAGTTGGTGCCAACCAGCCCAGTGAGTCCTTAACTATGAAGTAAATTTTTTTGTGCTGCTAAGGGTAGGTTTGGGTGATGGGTGAAAAATGAGAGTTTAATGGAGGGAAGGTCACACTGGTGGTAGGATTTGTGTTAGAATGCTGAATGCCTAAAACAACTGTTTTATCAACATATTATATGAAATAAAAATAAAGTATAGTATTATATAGTATAGTATTAAAATAGTATAGCATAACATAGTACAGTATGATATAGTTAATAGGATAATAAAGCATACTATGATATAATATAGTATTAATAGAGTATGATACAGTATAGTATGATACAGTATGGTGTAACATAGTATAGTATGATATTATAATATAGTAATGTCAGTAGAATATTTTAGTATCACAGGAAATCTGATGGGAATAATATAATATAATGTATGATAGGAGAATTAAGGAAAGTATGACATAGTATGGTATAATATATCATAGTATAATATAAGTACAGTATAATATAGTATTATATAGTATAGTATAGTATAGTATAGTATAGTATAGTATAGTATAGTATAGTATAGTATAGTATAGTATAGTATAGTATAGTATAGTATAGTATAATATAGTACAGGATGGCCCAGTAGTCGGTCGGCTTGCCGACAACTGGCCTAAGCAGTAGCATAGAAGCTCCGTAGACACTGACTTTAGTAACACTGCGCAGAGATCAAACAATCATTTCAAATTTCCCTGTGTTTCTCTAAGCTTTGATAATTCTTTTTGTCTTTGTGTTGTAACAAGCAATATGAAGTCAATTTGGTTTTGCCTATATAGAAATATGCTGGGATGGTGGGTGAGACACTGTCTCACTGGAGACACTGGTGAAGGGAAGGCCACACTGGTGGTGGTGGTGGTGATGGGGGTGGTGGTGGTGGTGGTGGTGGTGGTGGTGGTGGTGGTGGGATTATTGTTTGAACGTAATACCTAAAAATGATCATATCAGGTAATACCTCTGTTATATAAAATTAGAGAAAAATAAAACTCCACCTTTGTGTTCAAATCACATTCAACAAATTGAAGAGATCTATCTACATTATAAATATTGATATGTTTTACTGAAAATTTACTGACTATAAATGTTAAATCCATTTCACCACCACCACCAAAAAAATCCCTTCACTAAAAAAAACAAAACTTGTGTTTCACTGGGGTTTTATTCTTTTGATTTGGTTTGGGAGTCACAACTGGCTGTGCTTAGGACTCCTGGCTTTGTTCTGAGGTCACTCCTAAATTGTGTTCATGATATTCAAATATATTGGTGTACTATTTCTCTAGACACAGACTGATGTTTAACCAGACACCTGAACCATCACTGACACTATGCATTAACAGTCAGATTTGTCAGAGAGATAATACAGTGGGTTGGGTGCTTGCCTTGCACACACCCAACCAGGGTTCAATCCCAAATATCACATATGGTCCCCTAATTTCTGCCTGGAGTAATCCCTAAGCAATGAGTAAGTAACCCTTACACAGCAATAAATAAGGTCTGACCACAGCTAGGTGTGACCCAAAACCAAAGGAAAAAAGAAACCTATATAATAGCATACATAAACCCCAGGAAAAATGTAAAGAATGCCAACTTCGTATTGTTCAATCTGGTCATTATTAAATATATGAAAGAATGTTCAACCCTACTTATAATAAAAGTGCAAATTAAAATATCTCTATTAGATTGGCAAAAATAAAGTTTGTAAATTGACTTTGTTACTGAGTCTTTATGGAGACAAATTTTTCACACATCATTGCTATAATTTAATGTACCTGAGAAGGCAATTTTAGAGTTAAAATAATAAATATATGTAACTATTCTTAAATCTCTATAGAATATGTCTTAAGACCTTGAAAATATCTATGAACAAAAGAGTGCAAATGGAAATAATCTGTATATAGACAGAGAGTGGGAAAATTTTGCATGTCCAACAATCAGGACAAGTTAAATTGTTGTTTCTTAACCAAAGATTATCCTGATACCAAAATCAGACAGAGATGTTGCAAGAAAAGAAAACTACATGGGGCCTGAGCAGTGGCACCGCGGTAGGGCGTTTGCCTTGCACACACTAACCTAGGATAAACCACGGTTCAATCCCCTGGCATACCATATGGTCCCCCAAGCCAGGAGTGATTTCTGAGCACATAGCCAGAAGTAACCCCTGAGCATCATCAGGTATAGCCCAAAAATCAGGAAAGAAAAAAAGAAAAGAAAGAAAACTACAGACCAATATCCCTGATAAACACATATGCAAAGACCCTCAACAAAATTCTGGCAAATAGGATCCAATGCCTCATCAAATACATACATCACAATCAAGTAGGATTCATTTCAGGAATTCAAGGATGGTTTAACATACATAAATCAATAAACAAAATGCACCATATCAACAAAAAGAAAAAGAAAAATCATATGACCATATCAAAAGATGCAGAGAAAGCATTTGATAAGGTCCAACTCCCATTCTTGATAAAATCTTTATCAAGATGGGAATGGAAGGAACTGTTCTCAATATAGTCAAGGCATATACCACAAGCCAATGGCAAATATTATTCTTATAGTCATTTTTTTTGTTTTTTTTCGGGTCACACCCGTTTGATGCTCAGGGGTTACTCCTGGCTAAGCGCTCAGAAATTGGCCCTGGCTTGGGGGAACCATATGGGATGCTGGGGGATCAAACTGTGGTCCTTCCTTGGCTAGCGCTTGCAAGGCAGTCACCTTACCTTTAGCGCCACCACACCGGCTCCAAATATTATTCCTAATGGTGATAAACTAAAAGCCTTTCCTCTAAAATCTAGTACAAGACAAAGCTGCTCTCTCTCACCACTCTTATTCAGCATAGTGCTGGAAATTCTTGCCATAGCAATTAGGCAAGAAAAAGATATCCAGGACATCCAGATAGGAAAGGGAGAAGTCAAGCTCTCACTATTTGCAGATGATATGATAATATATCTAAAAAAAAAAAAACCCAAAGTCTCACTTAAGAAAAATTTTAAGAAATTTTTTAATTCTAAGAAAAATTAAAGACATTATTGTGATAATGCTTAGAGATAAGGGCCGAAGAACCTGCTCATAATATGAAACTCACCTCAAAGAGGGATGAGTGCAGTTAGAGAAATAATACACTAAAAACTACCAGGACAATGTTAATGAATGAGAGAAGTAGAATGCCTACCTCAAATACAGGCATGGAGTGTGGGAGGAGGGAGATGGGGAGCATTGGTGTTTGAAATGCTGCACTGGTGAAATAGGGGTGTTCTTTTAGTGACTGAAGCCCAATTACAGTCTTGTTTGTAATCATAGTGTTTAAATAAAAAATAATAAAATAAAAAGATAGAAATAGCCAAGTGTAAAATGACATTCAGCTATAAATCCCAAACAAATGTGTTTCCCCAACTTCCTCCTTCCTTATACCTCTTTCTTTGATATGTAAAAATCAACTGACTGGGTACTTCTGTCTCACTCTTAACCTTCCCCCTCCTTGTGGATGAGTACATTAGTATAATAAAAGAAATGTCAGTTTGGGCTTGAGGCTCAGAGATAGCATCAGGTGCAGACTGGCTCCATGACTGGCTTGGCTTATTATTTCTTCACTGCTTCCCTGCTTTTTTTGACCCATCATCCTAAGGGATTAGAAACATAGCATGTAGGGTGAGCTCACAACTCATGGAATTTTATTTTATAGCCAAATTTTCACAAACATGACTGATGCCTCTTTTGTCTTTTTTTTTTAGTCATCATAAAATTACAAAGGTATTCACAATTGAGTTTCAGATACAGGGTATTTCAACATCAAACCATCTTTACCAGTGTCTTCCCTCAACAAAAACAACAACAACAACAAAATACAAAAATTAGGGGACTACAGGAGTGGGTAATGAGATGACTAGAGGATCACCAAGTACGGCTGGGTTGCCATAGGAATAAAATCAAGTAGAATAAAAGCCATAATTAGAAAAGGACTTTGATGGGTTAATTTTGGGTTATGACTAATCACTGAAACAATTACCTTTCATTAAATTAAAAAAAACTGAAAATTTTATTGATTTGCCAAAATATGGTTATGTTAATATAACAAAAAGAAGTATTCACAGGAAAACTAATGATGGAAACAGCATATACTATGTGTTGTTTTTAGTGTAAAATATGTGAAAGGAATATGAGACTACATTCATGTTTCTTATGTAGATATTATAAAATCTCTTGAAGAATAGAGACTAAGGAACTAATAAGACCAGCTTTAAGAAGAGTTTGGAACTTAAGTAGATGGGTGACAAAAATGAGTCTTTTTCCTACCAATCTTTTAATAATTTTAGCATTCTGATCCAGGTGAATGTATTTCTATTAAAAATGTAAAACCAAATTTAAATAAATTTTCTTGATTAATTTATTAATTAATTATTATTAATTTAATTAAAATTAAATTATCTGTTAGAGGCATACCCATACTCACATTTAGATATAAAATTCTCTGCAAAAGAATTCTTTAGAAAAATTCTTTAGCAAAAGCTGGAAGCGGTCTCTTTGCGCCGGTGTTTGGGTCGGACCCTTTGGCGGGCCGGCTGGAGGAGTGAGTGAGGGAATTTCTGTCTCTTTGCGCCGGTGTCTGGGTCAGACCCTTTCCCCAGGGACCCCGGCGGGCCGGCTGGAGGAGTGAGTGAGGGAACTTCTGTCTCTTAGCGCCGGTGTCTGGGTCGGACCCTTTCCCCAGGGACCCCGGCGGGCCGGCTGGAGGAGTGAGTGAGGGAATTTCTGTCTCTTTGCGCCGGTGTCTGGGTCGGACCCTTTCCCCAGGGACCCCGGCGGGCCGGCTGGAGGAGTGAGTGAGGGAATTTCTGTCTCTTTGCGCCGGTGTCTGGGTCGGACCCTTTGGCGGGCCGGCTGGAGGAGTGAGTGAGGGAATTTCTGTCTCTTTGCGCGCGGCATTTGGGACGGACCCTTCCCCAAGGAACCCCTGCATGCCAGCCAGAGAGGGTTGAGTGACTCCCTTCCCCCAGGTGGGTGACTAGAAAGTCAAGTTGAGCGACCCGAACAGTCGGGAGAGATAGGGCCAGCCATCTGGACTCGCAGGGGAACTAGAGCAGTCCACCTCCCTGGACCCTGGAGTGGACCAGGGACTCCCCAAGGGTGAGGACAGAGCCTGAAGGGTTGAACTGAGGGAACCCTTCAAGGGAGGCGTGGAGGGGTCGGAGCTCCATTGACTCCCAGAGAAAGGAGGGGGGACTGAGAGCTAGACTCAACAGCGCCAGTAACCATTGTGGCCAGGAGTGGAACTGCACCGCTGACAGAAATAAGGAGCAGAAAGGGACAAGACCCACAGCAGGAAGGCTGCACTCTAGGTAGCAAAGGGGAGGAAAAAGGGCTAGGCCCAACAAACTCACCCAACAGGCCCCTCTAGAAACACCTTCAGGAAGGGGACCAAAGCAGGCCAAAATTAGAAGCCACAGCACTCCAAAATACACCATTAAATACAAAGAACAATGCGTAAAGCAAGGAAATCGCTAATAACTGGAGACACCATGACAAACCCTATCAAATTTCCAAGTCTACCAAAGCGCACAGATCCACGGGAAGAAGACCTAAAAGCAGTCATGAGGAAGGAAATGCAAGAATTACTAAAAGAATTAAAAGAAACCCTAACAACCGAATATAAAAAATCCATGGACGAACGAATCAGCCAAATTAAAGAAGAAATGTCAAAGAACATGAGAGAGTCCATACAAAAAGAAGTGAAGGAATTAAAAGACAAGGTAACAAGCCTTACGAGCAGAAACACAGAGTTGGAGAAGCACATAGAAGAACTCGAAGGAAAACTGCAATCAAAAAATGATCAAGAAACCAACAAAGAAATAAAAGGCAAAGCACTGGAAGGAAAAATCCAATATCTAATCAACAAGGACAAAAGAAACAATCTAAGAATTGTGGGTATACCAGAAGGGGAGGAAATAGGGAAGGGGGTAGAACAGGTAGTCGGGGAGATAATAACAGAGAACTTTCCCACCCTCTAGAAAGACAATTCAGGACAAATCCAAGAAGTCAAGAGAGTCCCTAATAAAGTAGACCCCAATAAACCCACACCAAGACACATAATAATCCAAATGGCAAAAAACAAAGAGAAAGAGGAACTCCTGAAAGCAATAAGGGAGAAAAAAAAACTCAAGTACAAAGGAAAGGACATAAGAATCAAACCAGATCTCCCATTTGAAATAATTCAAGCAAGAAGACAGTGGAATGACATATTTAAACGACTGAATGAAAGAAATTTCCAACCCAGGGTCCAATACCCAGCAAAACTATCATTCATATGGGAGGGCAGACTAAAAACATTCTCAAACATGAATGAACTTGAACTATTTGTGCAAACTAAGCCGATCCTAAGCGACTTACTCAGAGAAGAATTACACAATCCAAACCCCCGATTGTAACAACAACCACTCCACACAATACAACTGCACAACAGTCCTCTCTATCAATAATTTCCCTAAATGTAAACGGACTAAACTCTCCAATTAAAAGACACATAGTAGAGAACTGGGTTAGTAAAAATAAACCGGACTTCTGCTGTCTGCAAGAAACACACCTACAGCTACAGGATAAGCACAGGCTTAGAATAAAAGGATGGAAAGTAATTATTCAGGCCAATGGAAAACAAAAAATAGCAGGGACAGCCATTCTTATATCAGACCAAATTGTATTCAACCTCAAGAAAGTGATCAGAGACAAAGAGGGTCACTACTTACTGATCAGGGGAACATTAGATCAAGAAACACTAACCCTGGTCAATATCTATGCACCTAATGTAGAGTCACCAAAATATGTGAGGCAACTACTGGCAAACCTGGAGAAACACATGAAGGGAATTGTGATAATAGTAGGGGACCTCAATACTCCACTATCAACACTGGACAGATCCTCCAAGCAGAAAAATAGCAAAGAAATAAGAGCTCTAAATGAAAAATTAGAAGATTTAGGGCTAACAGACTTATATAGAGCCCTCCATCCCCAGAAAGCAGAATACACATTCTTCTCAAACCCACATGGAACCTTCTCCAGAATAGACCATGTCTTAGGATACAAAGCCAACCTATGTAAGATCACAAAGGTAAGGATAATTAGAAGTACCATTTCAGATCACTATGCAACAGAGCTTAAAATTGATGTCAAGAAGAAGCAATGGAGGAAAACTAATACCTGGAGACTAAACAACATGCTGCTTAACAACAGCTGGATCAAAGAACAACTCAAGGAAGAAATAAAAAGATTCCTTGAGATGAATGACAATGAAGAGACAACATGTCAAAATTTATGGGACACAGCAAAACAGTAATTAGGGGAAACTCATAGCAATACAGGCCTATGTCAAGAAACAGGAAAATAACAAAACCAACAGTTTAAAAGATCACCTCAAAGAATTGGAACAACAGCAACAGAGAAATCCAACCACAACCAGAAGGCAAGAAATAATAAAAACCAGAGTAGATATAAACAACATAGAAACTAAGAAAACAATACAAAAAATAAATGAGACCAGGAGTTGGTTTTTTGAAAAAATAAAGAAATAGATTAACCTTTGGCAAAACTCACCAAAAAAAAAGAGGGAAAACACTCAAATCACTAGGATCACGAATGAAAGGGGAGATATTACAACAGAACCCCAAGAAATACAACATATCATGAGATCATACTATGAACAACTTTATTCAACTAGGCTAGAGAACCCACTAGAAATCGATAGATTCTTGGACAAACACCCTCTTCCAAGACTGGAAAAGGAAGATCTAGAAAGTTTAAACAGTCCAATCACTTCAGAGAAAATTGAAGATGTAATTAAAAAACTTCCTAAGAACAAATGCCCAGGTCCAAATGGATTTACATGTGAATTCTATCAAACATTTCAAGAAGACTTATTACCACTGTTCCATAGGCTTTTCCAAACCATAGAAAAAACAGGAATCCTACCCAACTCCTTTTATGAGGCTAATATCACACTCATTCCCAAAGAAGGCAAAGACACCACCAAAAAAGAAAACTACAGACCAATATCACTAATGAACATTGATGCAAAGATACTCAACAAAATCTTAGCAAACCGAATCCAACACTTCATCAAAAAGATCATACATCACGATCAAGTGGGATTCATACCAGGAATGCAAGGTTGGTTCAACATACGCAAATCAATAAATATGATACATCACATCAACAACATGAAAGACAAAAACCACATGATCATATCAATCAATGCCGAGAAGGCGTTTGACAAAATCCAACATCTTTTCATGTTAAAGACACTCAGCAAAATAGGGTTAGAAGGCACCTTCCTTAAGATAGTTACAGCTATTTATGAAAAGCCCACAGCCAACATTATACTTAAGGGCGAGAAACTAGAAGCATTCCCAGTAAGGTCAGGAACTAGACAAGGCTGTCCACTCTCTCCACTCTTATTCAATATAACCTTAGAAGTCCTAGCAATAGCAATCCGACAAGAGAAGGGAATCAAAGGAATTCAAGTAGGGAAAGAGGAACACAAGCTAGATCTATTTGCGGACGATATGATGATATACATCAAAAACCCTAAAGAGTCCACAGAAAAACTTCTAGAAACAATCAACCATTACAGCAAAGTGGCTGGATACAATGTCAATACACAAAAGACAGTAGCGTTTTTATATACAAACAATGAAGTTGTGGAGAGAGATTAATAATACAATCCCATTTAAGATAGTATCAAAAAATATCAAATATCTAGGAATCAACCTTACAAGAGAAGTGAAAGACATATACCAGGGAAACTTCAAAACACTTCAAAAAGAAATTGAAGACTATCTAAAGAAATGGAAGAACATCCCATCCTCATGGATAGGTAGAATTAACATAGTTAAAATGACTATCTTACCCAAACTGCTATATAGATTTAATGCAATCCCTATCCAAGTCCAGGCACAATTCTTTAAAGAAATAGAACAATCAATTACAAAATTCATCTGGAACCACAAAAGACCCAGGATAGCCAAAAACATACTGAAAAATGAGAAGTTGGGAGGCATCTCCTTTCCTAACTTGAAACTATACTATAATGCCATAGTAATTAAAACAGCATGGTACTGGAACAGAGACAGGACCTCAGACCAGTGGATCAGAACAGAATTCCCAGACATAAACCCTCAGATATACAGCCAACTAATATTTGATAAAAGAGGCAAGAATATGAAATGGAACAAAGAAAGCCTATTCAACAAATGGTGTTGGTACAACTGGAAACTCACATGTAAGAAAGTGAAAATCGACCCATATCTCACTCCTTATACAAAAGTCAACTCAAAATGGATCAAAGACCTGGAAATTAGACCTGAGTCTATAAAGTTTATCGAGAATAAAATAGGCAGAACACTCGAAGACCTTTATATCAAAAGGGTCTTTGAGAATGGAGCACCAATGGCAAGAACGTTAGCATCAAATATAAACAAATGGGACTACATCAAACTAACAAGCTTCTGCATGGCAAAAGAAACCTTACTTAATGCAAGAAGACAGCTAACAGAATGGGAAAAAATCTTTTCACTTGATATATCAGATAAAGGGCTGATATCTATAACATACAAAGCGCTCAGAAAGCTGAGCCCCTCAAAACCAAATAAAGCCATAAAAAATGGGGAGATAAAATGAATAGACACTTCTCTGAGGAAGACAGAAGGATGGCCAACAAACACATGAAAACATGCTCACCTTCACTCATCATCAGGGAGATCCAAATCAAGACAACAATGAGATACCACCTTACACCAGTGAGGATGGCTCACATCAAAAATAATGGAAACAACCTTTGTTGGCAGGGATGCGGTATGAAAGGAACTCTCATCCACTGCTGGTGGGAATGCCCCCTAGTCCAACACCTATGGAGGAAAGTCTGGAGAGTGTTCAAAGAACTCAGAATTGAGCTGCCATTTGACCCAGCAATTGCTCTCCTAGGCATATACCTTCAAGATGGAAGGACATTCATTCCAAAATACGTATGCACTCCACTATTTATTGCAGCAATCAGTATAATAGCCAAATCTTGGAACCAACCTCGATGTCCAACAACAGATGAATGGATCATTAAGATGTGGTATATATATACAATGGAATATTACATGGCAGTTAGAAATGATACAATCACAGACTTTGCAGCAACGTGGATGGACCTAGATAATGTTATGTTAAGCGAAGTAAGTCAGAAGACAAAAGAAAAATACAGAATGGTAGCACTATTCTGAAACACCTAGAACACATATTTTATACACAACTAATACTTAGCAATCAAATAACAGGGTTTAACATGGTAGAAACTCCGAACACTGTAATAGTCAACATATACGTGGGAGCACTGTCCAAATTACATGAAAAAGGAATATTGCAAAATTTTGATTACACAATATACCATAAAGAAAACAATAACAACAGAAACGGCAGCATAGAGAGAACAGGTAGGTAATCAGACTTCTACAACAAAGGCCCACAATAATCCCTTGGAGTTCGTATACAGGAACATAAGTATAGAACACCAAGGGAAATCACGGACTGCAATGGCAACATACCATAACACTACCTTTTAATGCCTTTATCTTACTATATTTTAAATAACCTCTCAGCTTTTCTGTCCACAGGCGCCCTTGGATACAAAGGGCAGACAAACTAAGGTGGCAATTCGGGATACCACACGGGATACCATACCTTGCATGCACTACGAGATGGCCACGAGAAAACTCTTTAACATACACTTTATCTCTAGGTAATACCTCCATTTAGGAATTGAAGCACGTGATCATTCAGATCATCGAAGCAGTACCTGAGACGTACAGACTTAAAGCACAGGCTCGATTCTCCGAACACTTTTAATTACACCAGCATTCCCTTGCTAGTCTCTCCTCTCTTCTTACTACTTTTCTTTTCTTTTTTTTCTCTCTATTCTGCTTATTACTTTTTTCTCTTTCTCTTCCCCTTTTCTCTCTAAGGTATTTTCTTTTTTCTCTTCCTTCATACCCTTCCCATCTACCTTCCCCTTTCTCCCCTCCAGAAATTCAACTATCCCTTTATCCCTCAATCCCATCCAGATCTCCCACCATATTAAAACTCCTCTCCCCCAGTCCTTATTCTATTAGGCATCAAGATCGACCTCCTACCCAATGAACCAGTACCCAGCACCCAGGCGAGAGGACACCCAGATAAAACCACACCTCGTCTCCTGAAAGAAAAGACAGCCAACTCCCCTATGGACTCATGCTGCGAGGCCCTCCCGACTAACTCCCCCTAATGCGAACTGCTCCTTGAAACCGGGCCTAGATCCAAAAGTATCCCCAATGCAAGAACTCTTCCAAGACCCCCCTGCCGCAAATATTTTCCAATCTGAAGAAGGTCAGGGGGTGGGTTAGGAAGACGCCTGGGAACCCACACACCACAAGAAACACCCAAAAGACAATGGGAAAAACTGTACTTCCAACATAGGCATAAGACCTGTAATACACCACCTCTTTACCTGCCCTCCCCCAAATGTAAGGTAGTCTTTTGCACCACTTTGGTCCCATAAAAATTTCGCTAACTCATTTTATTTCTTTTTTTTTTAATTTATTTATTTATCTTTTTTTTTTAAATGTTTGTCCTTCATATATATTTGTGAGCACATACAGTTTCAATCCCCCCCCCTTTTTTTTTCTTCGTTTTTTGGTAGGTGACCTGTGGCTGTTATCCCATCAGTCCACCCACGAATACACAGACATTATAATGTAGCACCACTTCCCCCTACAAAGGCACACTAAGTAAAGGGGAAATTTTACATTTAAAAAAAATAATAATAAAAGAGAGCTCTTATCTACTAGAGATAGGAACTCATAGTTATTTAAAATATAGGGATATCTCCTGCCTTGAAAATATGTCATGTGGAATCAAATTAGACCTCAGGTGATTAGATACCATTCATCCAGCCTTGAACCCTGGATCTCCGACATAGAAACGGCACAGCTCTCCACAACAGCTGCAGGAAACAAACTCCATCCAGGACGGCCTTAATACGACGAGACCAACAACAAGGCCCACCTCTAACATGATATCCTGACAACGGGGAAAATGCGATCATTTTGACCTTAGAGCAGATTAGCCTACCTTACCAACTAACGACAAGACAAAACCAGAAGTCTTGGCTCCCTTTGGTAGGACAAAAACCCAAGATCGGGATTTACAGATGACTGGCTGCTTGATTCACGACCAGACTGTATACATCTTGGGACCAATAAATAAGCCCTAGTTTAGGGTATGAACTATGACCTGCACAAGAATCATGATCCCCAGCCCCAAAGATCCGGCAGAGACAATTGTAACGGAATGGGGCTTTTGGGAGCACAAAGAAAGACGCTATCCTAGGTGCCACCCTAGGCTCAGTGCAAAGACCAAGATCATCAACCACAGAAGATGGGTTAAAATGACACTGAGGTAACAGAACCTCTAGAACCACAAAGACTGACTTCATCATAAGTCCCACCTCAGGATCTGTACAGATACTGAGACCTCTAAACACAGAGCAGAAGTCTTCCACACACCAAAGGAAAAAAAAAGAAAGAAAAAAAAAAAACCACCGGGAAAGTAAAGGATCCTGAGCAATGTCTAGAGTTGATCCCATGACAGTATGCTCCAAGGACGGAGAAATCCCATCTCTTAGGCCAAGTGAATTCTTTTTCGAATGACCCCAATATTTACTGTGCCACTGCAGGAGGGAAAAAAACAAAAATACAAAAAGCACAAAACCTTGGTTATTTTTTTGATATAAATATATATAGTACCTTCATTTATTATTGTTATTATTATTTTTGATTTACCAATTTATTTTGGTCGATTTCTCTGTTTGGGTGTGATTATTGAAAGTGTAGTCCCCAATTATACTTATTTTTTTATTTTTTTTCTCTTCCTTTCTTCTCTTTCGTTATGTGCTATGCCATGTTTCTTAATTCAAGACCATGGCGTGATTTTTGTTTGTCTGTTTTTGTTTTATTTTTTTTCTACTTGTTTGTTTGTTTGTTTTGTCTGCTCTGTGTGGTGCTTATCGAAATAGCTGGAGCCCTCACTGGATATTTGACACTTCTTTTGGTACTAGTGGAGTGTTTCACCTACTTTTTCTCCATCTCCCAGAGTGATGATGAGAGCCTTTAGAAGGACTCCGCCCATTTTCGGGGTATTAGACTCTTACCCCAGTTTATTGCTTTTTTTCTCCTTCAAACAAAACCACGCAACTTGAACTAGCTAGTCCTGACTCCAGATAGAGGGGGAAATAAGGGAGGCATCAGGACCAAACAGGTGCAAGACTACTAAGTAGTGGGTTAGATACAGAGGGGACCACATATTCTAGCCGCCCTGGGGTGAGGGAAAAGGAAAAGGGAGGTAGGATAGAAACGGAGGCGTAGGGATGACAATTTGGCGATGGGAATCCCCCCTGATTTTATGTAAATATGTACCTAAAATATTATTGTCAACAATATGTAAGCCATTATGATCAAAATAAAAATTTATATTAAAAAAAAAGCTGGAAGCACTTTATAGCGACCCCCTATCATAAAAATCTTAAGAATTTTAAGATGAAATCAGCAAAACCTCAAAGTGAGAGTAGAGCCTTTCTATGCTGAGAAACTACATCAGTAGTAACTTTCTTTATAAAGCTAGCCATGATTTTATATGAGTATACTCATGTGTGTACTCTCCAGCACAAACAAGTAATGTATTTTCCAAAGAAAATTATTTGCTTCTCAACATGTAAGCAAAAGAAAATATAATTTCCCTAATTTTTTAAATTTTTTTCTTTATTTAAAAATCTTGATTACATATATGATTGTGATTAGGTTTTAGTCATGTAAAAAATACCCCCTTCACCAGTGCAACATTCCCACCACCAATGTCCCAAATCTCCCTCCATCCCACCCCACCCCCACCTGTACACTAGGCAGGATTTCCAGTTCCCACATTCATTCACATGATTATGGTAGTTCTCTGTGTAGTTATTTCTATAACTGCACTCACCACTCTTTGTGGTGAGCTTCATGAAGTGAGCTGGAAGTTCCAGCCCTCCTCTCATTGTTTCTGAGGATTGTTGCAGAAATGACTTTTATTTTTCATAAAATCCATAGATGAGTGAGACTATTCAGCATCTCTCTCTCTCTCTCTCCCTCTGACTTATTTCACTCAGCATGACAGATTCCATGTATATCCATGTATAGGAAAATTTCATGACTTCATCTCTCCTGACAGCTGCATAATATCCCATTGTGTATATGTACCACAGTTTTCTTTCGCCATTTGTCTGTTTAAGGGCATCTTGGTTGTTTCCAGAGCCTAGCTATTGTGAATAGTGCTGCAATAAATATAGGTGTGAGGAAGGGGGTTTTGTATTGTATTCTTGTGTTTTTAGGGTATATCCCTAGGAGTGGAATAGCTGGGTCAAATGGGAGCTCAATTTCCAGATTTTGGAGGAATCTCCATATTGCTTTCCATAAAGGTTGGACTAGACGGCATTTCCACCAGCAGTGGATAAGAGTTCCTTTCTCTCCACATCCCTGCCAGCACTGATTGTTCTCATTCTTTGTGATGTGCACCAATCTCTGTGGTGTGAGGTGGTATCTCATCGTTGTTTTGATTTGCATCTCCCTGATGATTAGTGAAGAGGAGCATTTTTTCATGTGTCTTTTGACCATTTGTATTTCTTTTTTATTAAAGTGTCTGTTCATTTCTTCTCCCCATTTTTGGATGGGATTATATGTTTTTTCTTGTAAAGTTCTGTCAGTGCCCTGTATATTTTGGATATTAGCCCCTTATCTGATGGGTGTTGGGTGAATAGTTTCTCCCACTCGGTGGGTGACTCTTGTATCATGGGCACTATTTCTTTTGAGGTGCAGAAGCTTCTCAGTTTAATGTATTCCCATCTGTTGATCTCTTTCACTTGTTTGGAAAGTGCAGTTTTATCCTTGAAGATGACTTTAGTCTCAATGTCATGGAGTGTTTTACCGACGTGTTGTTCTATATACCTTATGGTATCAAGTCTGATATCAAGGTCTTTAATCCATTTGGATTTTACCTTCATACATGATGTTAACTGGGGGTCTATGTTCGCTTTTTTGCAAGTGGCTAACCAGTTCTGCCAGCACCACTTGTTGAAGAGGTTTTCCCTGCTCCACTTAGGATTTCTTGCTCCTTTGTCAAAAATTTGGTAACTGTATGTCTGGGGACATACAATGTCTGAGAACTCAAGCCTATTCCACTGATCTAAGGGTCTGTCTTTATACCAATACCATCCTGTTTTTATAATGATTGCTTTGTAGTACAGTTTAAAGTTGGGGAAAGTAATGCCTCCCATTTTCCTTTTCCCTAGGAGTGCATTAGCTATTCGAGGGTGTTTATTGTTCCAGATGAACTTCATAAGTGTTTGATCCACTTCTTTCAAGAATGTCATGGGTATTTTTAAGAGGATCTTATTAAATCTGTATAATGCTTTGGGGAGTATTGCCATTATAATGATGTTAATCCTGCCAATACATGAGCAGGGTATGTGTTTCCATTTCCATATGTCCTCTCTTATTTCTTGGAGCAGAGCTTTATAGTTTTCTTTGTATAGGTCCTTCACGTCTTTGGTCAAGTTGACGCCAAGATATTTGAGTTAGTGTGACACTATTGTGAATGGGATTGCCTTCTTGACTTCCTTCTCTTTCTTATCATTATTGGTGTATAAAAAGGCCATTAAATTCTGTGTGTTAATTTTGTAGCCTGACACCTTGCTATGTGAGTCTATTGTTTCTAGGAGCTTTTTGGTAGTCTTTAGGATTTTCTAAGTAAAGTATCATGTCGTCTGCAAACAATGAGAGCTTCACTTCTTCCTTTCCTATCTAGATTCCCTTGATATCTTTTTCTTGCCTGATCGCTATAGCAGAACTTCCAGTACTATGTTGAACAGGAGTGGTGAGAGAGGAAAGCCTTGTCTTATACCAGAATTTAGAGGAAATGCTTTTAGTTTTTCTCCATTGAGGATAATATTTGCCATTGGGTTGTGGTAGATGGCTTCAACTAGATTGAGAAAGGTTCCTTTCATTCCCATCTTGCTGAGAGTTTTGATCAAGAATAGTAGTTGGACCTTATCAAATCCTTTATCTGCATCTATTGGTATGATCATGTGATTTTTATTTTTCTTCTTGTTGATGTTGTGTATGATGTTGATAGATTTACGATGTTAAACAATCCTTACATTCCTGGGATGAAACCTACTTGGTCATAGTGAATGATCTTCTTGATGATGCATTGAATCCTATTTGCCAGAATTTTGTTGAAGATCTTTGCATCAGGGATATTGGTCTGTAATTTTTTTTGGCAGAGTCTCTGTCTGGTTTTGGTATCAAGGTGTTGTTGGCTTCATAAAAGCTGTTTGGAAGTGTTCCCGTTTCTTAAATTTTATGGAAGAGCCTGGCTAGGATTGGTAGTAGCTCCTCTTGAAAGATTTGAAGAAATTTATTAGGAAATTCATCTGGGCCTGGGCTTTTCTTTTGGGGCAGATGTTTGATTACAGTTTCAATTTCTTCAGTAGTTGTGGGGGTGTTTAGATATGCTACATCCTCCTTACTTAAATGTGGAAGGTTATAAGTGTCCAAGAATTTTTCCATTTCTTCTAGTTCTCATGTTTAGTAGCATAAAGTTTCTCAAAATAGTCTCTGATTACCCTTTGGATCTCTGCAATATCTGTCGTGATCTCCCCCTTTTCATTTCTAATACGAGTTATCAGATTTCTCTCTCTTTCTTTCTTTGTGAGTTTTGCCAGTGGTCTATCAATCTTGTTTATTTTTTCAAAGAACCAACTTCTGCTTTCGTTGATCTTTCGGATTTTTTTTGTTTGTTTTGCACTTCATTGAGTTCTGCTTTCAGCTTTGTTATTTCTTTCTGTCTCCCTATTTTTGGTTTCTTTTGTTGGTCATTTTCTAATTTTTTGAGCTGCATCATTAAGTTATTCAGGTATGCCCCTTCTTCCTTCCTGATGTGTGCTTGTAAAGCTATAAATTTTCCTCTCAGGACTGCTTTTGCTTGTTCCATAGATTCTGGCAGTTTGTGTATTCATTGTCATGTGTTTCCAGAAAAGTTTTGATTTTCTCTTTGATTTCATCTCTGACCCACTTGTTGTTCAGTAGCAGGGTGTTTGATTTCCAATTGTTAAAGTTCTTATTTTGTGTACCTTTGTAGTTCACATCTTATTACAGAGCCTTGTGGTCAGCAAAGGTAGCCTGAAAGATTTTTATCCTCTTGATTTTATGGAGGTATGTTTTATGTGTCAGCATGTAGTCTATCCTGGAGAATGACCCATGTACATTGGAGAAGAATGTGTATCCAGGTTTTTTTGGGATGGAGTGTCCTATATATATCTACTAGTCCTCTTTCTTCCATTACTCTTTTCAGGGCTAGTATGTTTTTGTTGGGTTTCAGTCTGGTTGACCTATCAAGTGTTGATAGGGCCATGTTGAGGTCTCCCACAATTATTGTGTTATTATCAATTTCTTCTTTCAGATTTGTCAGTAATTGTATTAGATAATTTGATGGTCTCTCATTGGGTGCATATATGTTTAATAGTCTGATTTCTTCCTGTTGCACATATCCCTTGATTAGTACATAGTGTCCATCTTTTTCCCTTACCACTTTTCTGAGTATAAAGTTGTTGTCATCAGATATTAATATGGCCACCACAGCTTTTTTGAGTGTGTTGTTTGATTGGATGATTTTCCTCCAGCCTTTGATTTTGAGTCTGTTTGTTCTGACTATTCAGGTGCGTTTCATGTAGACAGCAGAAGTTTGGATTCATCTTTTTGACCCATGTTGCTACTCTGTGTCTTTTTATTGGTGAATTTAGTCCATTGACATTGAGGGAGATGATTGTCATAGGATTTAATGTCATCTTTGTGGATAAGTTTGCTGTGTTTGTTGGTCTCTCTTGTCTTAGAGTAGACCTGTCAGTTTTTCCTTTAAGGCTGGTTTATCATCTGTGATGTTTCTGAGCTGTTGTTTATCCATGAAGCTCTGTATTCTTCCTTCAAACCTGAACGTGAGTTGGGCTGGGTGCAGTATTCTCGGTGAGGCATTCATTTCATTCAGTCTTGTCACAATATCCCACCACTGTCTTCTGGCCTTGAGAGTTTCTTGTGACATGTCTGCTATAAGTCTTAGAGATGCTCCTTAGAATGTAATTTCCCTTTTTGATCTTGCTGCTTTCAGTATTATATCTCTATCTGTGAGATTTGTCATCGTAAGGAGGATGTGTCTTGGGGTGTTTTTTGGGGGGGTCTCTTTTAGCTGGTACTCTTCAGGCATGCAGGATTTGATTGCATGTAGTCTTTAACTCTGGGAATATCCCTTTGATGATGTCTTTGACAGTTGATTCTTCCTGGAGATCTCCTACCTGGGTCTCTTATGTTGTTTCTGTTGAGTTTATCAAAGACTTCTATTTTCATCTGTTCACATGCTTTGAGTACATTTTCCATTGCCTGTTTGTTTGTCTTAAGGTTCTTTTCCAGTTTCTTCTATTGTGTTGATTTTTTCTGCATCACATCTTCTAGTACTCTGATTCTCTCCTCAGCTGCTGATACCCTGCTGGCGAGGCCATCCATTGAGGTTTTCAGTTGAGCTACCGTGTTTTTCAGATCTGTTATTTCAGTTTGAAGTTTTCTGATTTCTGTCTCTATGTTCTGTTCAGATCGATCTATGCTTTCTTTGAGTTCTACAAACATCTTCCATATTGCTATTTTAAGTTTAAGAGTTTAATCAGGTGGTTGGAATTTAATAGGTCATCCGAGATTTCGTCTTCATTTTCTGTGCATGGTGTTTGTCGGGCTTGTAGTGTGGTTTTTCCTGCGTGTTGTGGTGGGGTTCATTGGTTAGAAAGAGTGTGCAGCCACGAAGTGAAGCGGCCAGGCTCTTCTGCTGCCTCTAGTTGACAATTTTTGGGGGGTGCGCTCCCTAGGCCTCTGAGGAGACCTTCAGGGATTCAGAAACACAGGCAGACAGGCACAGGCAGGAGAAGTTTCCCTTGAAGTCCTCAGACTGAACAAAGGCACAGCAGGATGGAGCCTCTGAAGGCCAGAGAGCTCAGTTTATTAAACAGCAACCCCCACAGCCAGAATTTACTCACTGGGCAGCCTCAAAATGCAGTTTTTTGGGGGTGCGCTCCCTAGGCTTCTGAGGAGACCTTCAGGGATTCAGAAACACAGGCAGACAGGCACAGGCAGGAGAAGTTTTAATTTCCCTAATTTTTTACACACTTCATGGTCCCTTGGCTCCTAAATATTAACACAAATAAATACTTTTCTTAATCTATGGGATTATTATGTATGCCTTCAACCCTCAAATTATGAAATTTAAGCATTGGATCATAACTGTGTCACTGTCCAAAATGCTGAAAACTTTATAGAAAGCATTAGTATAGGCCTTGCCGTTTGCCTCTGCCGCCACCTCCATGCTGCCTGCTGCGCTCCTCCGCAGCTCCGGCCTCGGCCGCCTCGTGAGCCAGGCTCGAGCCTAAGCCCCGCCAGGCTCCCGGACAGATGTCCTTCACCTTCGCCTTCCCCACGCAGGTGTATTTCAAAGGCGCCAACGTGGGACAGGTGGACGTGCCTACGCAGAGGGTGCCTTCGGCATCCTGGCCTCCCACGTCCCTACCCTGCAGGTCCTGTGGCCCGGGCTGGTCGTGGTCCACGCTGAGGATGGGACTGCCACCAAGTACTTCATGAGCAGTGGCACCATTACAGTCAACGCTGACTCCTCCGTGCAGCTGCTTGCAGAAGAGGCTGTGACGCTGGACATGCTGGACCTGGGGACCGCCAAGGCAAACCTGGAGAAGGCACACGCTGAGCTGTCCGGGGCCACGGACGAGGCTGCCAAGGCTGAGGTCCAGATCCGCATCGAAGCAAATGAGGCCTTGGTGAAGCGCTAGAGTAGGGAACCCGCCACCGCCGAGAGATGCTCAGACCAGCTTCGATGGACAGACACCCCAACCCTGGCGTGCACCCTGATTAAAGACCAGAAAGCCCCCCCAAAAAATTTTTAAAAAAAAAGCATTAGTATACTGTGTAAAGATTTTATAACTCACAAGTTTTTATTTAGTACACTCAAGTTGCAAAACCCAAATATCCTGGAACTCAATGTACTCTAAATGTAGTCTAATGCTGAACTCAAAGAATTATAATAGACCCCAGAGAATAGGATGAAAGAAATCAAGATGGGAGAGTAAAAACAGATAGATAGTAAGTAACAAAAGGAAATGCCTTGGGTACACTGGTGGTGTAGAAGAATGGTATAGCAATCTATGCAAACCATAGAGTCGACACTGAAAATATAAGACCTAAATCATAACAATCAAACTTAAAATACTTTGGGCTAGAGGTGAAGTACACAGTTGGGCAATTGGACAAAACCTGGAGACACTGGTAGAAGAAAGTTGACACTGAAGGTGGAATTAGTGCTTGAACACTGTACATTTAAAACTCATTTTGTAAATTAAGTTGCTCTAATAAAATTATATTGGTTTTTTTGTTTGATCTTTTTATTTGGAGGCCACACCTAGCAGGAATTAATCTTGGCTCTGTACTGAGGGATTATTCAAGACGGTGCTTGAGGAACCCTATCGGGTGCCGGGGTGAAATACAGATCAGGTGCATGAACTCAAGTGCCCTACCCACTGTACTACCATTCTGGACCCTTATTAAAAAATTTTTTTTAAATCCTCACAAAATGAACTTAGTATAACTGAAACTTCTTTAGAATGAAATTATAAAGAACAAGTGCCATATCAATATCTTAAAAAAAATCTATATTTTTTCAATGCCACATACCACTTGTCCTCAATACTCTTATTTTAGCTATTTTTTATTGATTTACCATTGATTTATAATACTACATATATTTCAGAAGTGCAAATCCACTCTTGAGTATGCTTTCACACCTCATCAAAACCAGTAACAAAGTTCTAGGGTTTTCACACTATCAAATTGACCCCCTAGTAACGATTTTTTTCATAGTCTAGGCATTATTTTTGTTTTACTTTTTAAAGTTTACTTGGGTGATGGACCGATAGTATAGTAGGCAGGGCATTTGCTTTGTACTAGGCTGACTCAGGTTCAATCCCAGCATCACATATGGTCCCCTGAGCCTACCAGGAGAGATTCCTGAGTAGAGACAGAGTCAGAAGTAACCCCTGAGCACTAAGTTTAACCAGGTGTAGCCCAAAAACCAAATAAATAAATAAATAAATAAATAAATAAATAAATAAATAAATAAATAAAAATGAACCAACATTTTAAAAATTGTCCCTTTAATATAAGTAGGAGACAAATAAAAAATGTTTGCTTCTTTTGGTATTTTTATATTCCACAGATGTCTTGTACTTATGTTTTCTGGTCTATTTTATGGCCTACTAGCAAAGATTCTTTTATTTATATTATCAGAGGAGGCAAAATTTTATCATTATTTTTTACCAGAGTAGCTTTCCATTGAGTATATAGACCTCACTCTTTAAACATTAATTCATGAATGAACATTTAGATTGATTATATGTTGTTGGTGTAATGGCAGTTGGACTTGGACACATCCTTTGTATAACTTGACTGTAATGAGTTAAACTTAGACATACCTCCTTGTCATGCCAGGTGTAAAATGAAAAACTTAGACCATTGGGGGGGATGGGGACCCAGGATAGTTATCAGGGCAGTGACTGCTGGTCCGAGGGGCTGGGGAGACAGAGATAAAGCACTGGCGAGATGTCTGCTTTTACCTATCGCTCTATTTCTCTCTCTATTAAATCCCGGGCTTCCCCTGGCCACCTCTGGCCAGTGAATTTCCCTCTCTATTTGTATTTTAGTTTTATTGTTTTGTTCCGTTTGGTTTGGGGGTTATAACCGGTGACGTTCAGGGGTTACTCCTGGCTTTATGCTCAGAAATCACTCCTGGCTTGGGGGATTATATGGGATGCCAGGGGATCAAACTGCAGTCCATCTAGGCTAGGCAAGGCAGACGCCTTACCACTTGCACCATCACTCAGGCCCCTCTCTTCCTCTCTTTGAAACCCCTAGTCAGCAGCGGCAGTCCTCAGACTCCAGCAGGAATAAAAGGACTCTGTTTCTCTCTGTGTGTCTCTGTCTCTCTCCCCTAGTCTCTTTCTGTCTCTCATTTCTTTGACTCTGTTTCAGTCTCCTTTCCCTCCTCTCTCTGTCTCTTTCTGTCTCTCTCTCTGTCTTTCTCTCTGCTTTCCCTTTCCTTCTCTCCCTCTCAGTCCAGGACAGGCAGTCAATGGCATTTCCTGGGTGGGCTCTTGGTTCCACCCAGCAGCATGGCCCCATGGGCCTTTGTAAGCCTTGCAGCCCCAGGTCCTGGCAGCCTTGAGCCTCTGCAACATGCAGCCAAGCAGCCCTGGCAGCCTTGGGCCTCAGCAGCGTTACAGCAGTCTTGCAGCAGGTAGACTTGCAGCTTACTGCAGTAACCTGCAGAAGCCCAGCACTACCTTGTAGATAATTGCAGTAACTGCAGCCTGGCAGGACCTGTGGAAGACTGCCATGGTGATTCTACAAAATTCTGCAAAATTATGTCTTGATTATTGTGAATAAGGCTATTCTGAACGTATCTTTTTTGGACATGTATTTTCATTTTCTCTGGACAAATATTTAATTCAAGAGTTTACAAGTAATTTGGTGTTTCTGGTTTCAGTTTGTCACGGAATCTTCATAAGCTTTCTACATAAGCTAACTAATTTACCTTCCTCCCAATCGTTTGCCAAGTTAACTTTTTATCGGCACCATTGTAAACACTTGTTTTCCAACTTTTTCATATAGGCCATTTTCACAGGTTTGATGTGGTCTTAAGAAGTCATATTCTGAATAAAATATATTTTATTAACCAGATATTTTCCCAATTCAATGTATAGTTTAAAAAAAACTCTTGAATTGACACTGTGGCACTCTGGGTCATACTTATGTTAGGCAAAACATTGTGGGTTTTTGTTTCTAAGTATTAAACAAAGCATGAACATTATAATATTCTAATTCAAAGCTGCATTGATATCTTAAGCTCTAAACAGAAAAATTCAGAAAAATTCCATTGATTAATTTAAAATGTCATAGGTTAAATGTTGAAATCATTTTTTAGAGTTAAAAATCTACTCCTCCCAAATGATATACTCTGTGCTGAAAATACTGTGGCACTTGGTAGTTGATAGCTCATAAACCAATTATCCTGTCCAAAAATAATATCATTCAGAACATTTGTTAAGTCAGAAATTAAAGAATAATTGGAAGAGGAAAATTGGTTCCTAGTTTGACTAGAATACAATAGTACACCATTTGTGTACTACCCCATATCCATGTACATAATAGAAGAAATGCAAATAAAACCAACATTACCACCATATTTATTCTATTCATTTTTACATACCTGAAAAGACAGTACTGCACCTAGAGGGTTTGACTTTGCACAAGCATGCCTGATCCATGTTTGATCCCAAAAATCCCTTAAAGCCCCAAATACAGAGACAGGAGTAAGACCTGAAGTGCCACTGTTAGTTGTGGTCCAAAAATAGAGAAAGGAAGGAAGAGAAAGAGGAAAAGATTACATTTCACTGTTTCTGGTTTAAGAAAAAGAAAACAAAATATCAAGAACTTAAACAATATGTCAGGACACCCAATGACATAAATTAAAGCTGTGTATTCAGTGAGGACATCATCTCTCAATTCAACCTTGTCACAAGGGCTTGCCAAAAAAACTTTATTTGTGGGGCCAGAGAGGTAGTATAAAGAAAGAACTGCTGAGTGTGGCCAATGAACAAAATAAAATGAGGAACAACTGCATTTGTGTTCTGTGCCTCCCAAAGAAGCTTCAGTGGATCCATAGAAACTCCAGGTCCCTGTTACCTCTCTCTAATATCCAGCATCACAGAAGCCTTTGAATGAAATTCTGATGTGAAATGATAGAATCTTTTTTGTTGTTGTTTTTGTTTTGTGGTCACACCCGGCAGTGCTCAGGGGTTACTTCTGGCTCTATGATCAGAAATTGCTCCTGGCAGTGTTGGAGGACCATATGGAATGTCGGGATTCGAACCACCATCCTACTGCATGCAAAACAAATGCCCTACCTCCATGCTATCTCCTCACCATGTGAAATGATAGAATCTTGCTCAGAAAACTAATGAGCCCTATATTTTGTTTCCTCTTATCTTTCATCAGACCTTCATACAGGAAAATGTGTTGGTTAAAATCAAAACATTTGAAATTACAACTAGTCCAGTTGAATCCACGTCAGGCACTTGGAAGCAAAGTCGTTTTTCAAGCAAAACAGTCTCAGGTTCCTAAATCTTTCTTCTGGGTAATGTCTCCATAGATGCTTCTGCTTAGTTTTACATTGTTTTGTTTAAAAGTTCTGCTTCCTTATCTCTGAAATAGGTGCTATGTGCCTTCAAAATGAACCACTATGAAAAATGATGCGACAGTGAAACAAGCAAAACTCTTGACAGAAAGTTGAAACGGAGGTTGCCTAAGAGCTTGGCTAGAACATAGTGTCTCTTTCTACCCACTCTGAATCTTCAGCACTTTTGCGAGCTCCTTTTCCTCATTTGTTTTTGAGTACACTCATCAGTCTGTACTGTGGCCTGGTGTCTGTTTTCTGAAAATCCAGAAACATGAGTCAACTGTTCGACTATTATCTACAAATTTGGTAAAATACTGTATTCACGGAATTTGAGTTTGATTTCCAGGAATTGTATCTCCAAGCCTCTACACCACTGTCCTGATCACCATCTACTACTTCTACAGGGCCTTGTATTTATTTACTTGCAAAGAGAAATATTGTCAGGATGGAGTATTATGTATGGGCTTTTACTCGAAATTATATATGCAAGGTAGTAATTAAAGATGTTCCTTGAGAAGCTCCTCTGTGAGATAGCACAAAGTAACAGCCTTACATGAGGCTTATCCTGCTTGTATGCCATGTACCACAGATATTCCCCTGAGCACTGTCAGAAGTGCTCCCTAAAAACAGAGGAGTAAGTCCTAGGCAATGCTGGGTATAGCCCCTCCAAAACGGTTTCTAAAACACAAAGGGCATTGTATATTCTGTTTAATGCAAAGTGTCATATAAATATATAGCATGATTAAAATTATAAAATATCTGCAATTATAATATAGCAAGTAGGCACTTGCCTTGCACTTGGCCAACCCAGGTTCTATACTCAACATTCTATATGATCCCCAAACATCACCAGGAGTAATTCCTAAGTGCAGAGCCAGGAGTTAAGAGCATCACTGGTAAAGAGATAAAAGAGAGAGAGAAAGAGAGAGAGAAAGAAAGAAGAAAGAAAAAAGAAAGAAAGAAAGAAAAGAAAGAAAAAGAAAGAAAGAAAGAAAGAAGAAAGAAAGAAAGAAAGAAGAAAGAAAGAAAGAAAGAAAATGAAAGAGAGAACGAGAGAAGGATAGAAAGAAAGAAAGGAAGAAAGAAGAAAGAAAGAGAGAGAGATGAGAGAGAGAGAGAGAAAGAAAGAAAGAAAGAAAGAAAGAAAGAAAAAGAAAGAAAGAAAGAAGAAAAGAAAGAAAGAAAAAGAAAGAAAGAAAGAAAGAAAGAAAGAAAGAAAGAAAGAAGAAAGAGAAGAAGAGAGAAAGAAAGAAAGAAAGAGAAAGAAGAAAGAAAGAAAGAAAGAAAGAAAGAAGAAAGAAAGAGAAAGAAAGAAAAGAGAAAGAAGAAGAAAAGAAAGAAAGAAAGAAAGAAAGAAAGAAGAAGAAAGAAAGAGAAAGAAAGAAAAGAAAGAAAAGAAAGAAAGAAAGAAAGAAAGAAAGAAAGAAAAAAGAAAGAAAGAGAAAGAAAAAAAGAAAGAAAGAAAAAAGAAAAAGAAAGAAAGAAAGAAAGAAAGAAAGAAAGAAAGAGAGAGAGAGAGAGAAAGAAAGAAAGAGAGAGAAAGAAAGAAAGAAAGAGAGAAAGAAAGAAAGAGAGAGAAAGAAAGAGAGAAAGAAAGAAAGAAAGATAGAAAGAAAGAAAGAAAGAAAGAAAGAAAGAAAGAAAGAAAGAAAGAAAGAAAGAAAGAAAGAAAGAAAGAAAAGAGAAAGAAAAAAGAAAGAGAAAGAAAGAGAAAGAGAGAAAGAAAGAAAGAAAGAAAGAAAGAAAGAAAGAAAGAAAGAAAGAAAGAAAGAAAGAAAGAAAGAAAGAAAGAAAGAGAGAGAGAAAGAGAGAGAGACAGAAAGAGAGAAAGAAAGAAGGAAGGAAGGAAGGAAAGGAAAAAGAAAGAAAGAAAGAAAGAAAGAAAGAAAGAAAGAAGAAAGAAAGAAAGAAAGAAAAAGAAAGAAAGAAAGGAAGGAAGGAAGGAAGGAAGGAAGGAAGGAAGGAAGGAAGGAAGGAAGGAAGGAAGGAAGGAAGGAAGGAAGGAAGGAAGGAAGGAAGGAAGGAAAGAAGGAAGGAAAGAAGGAAGGAAAGAAGGAAGAAAGAAAGAGAAAGGAAGGAAGAAAGAAAGAAAGGAAGAAAGGAAGGAAGGAGGGAGGGGGAGGGAGGAGGGAGGAAGGAAGGAGGAAGGAAAAGAGGGAGAGAGGAAAAGAGGGAGGGCAGATGTTGTGTATGTAAACATTTTAATGAGATTATTATGTTACTGACCCTACCCTGATTGGTGATTGTGCCCTACCCTAGGGTGTGACCTGGCATTCTGCTCCCACCATTGGGTGGTACCTGATTCCGGGGAATAAAAGCAAGGGTCTGTGGAAGGCGAGGGGCTTTTTGGCTGAAACTGATGCTGAGGCTTATGGCTTCAGTCTTGTCCTCCGAATAAAGCTGATATTGTCACAAGCCTGACTGTCTGCTAGCCTTTTACCCACCGCTTCACCTCAGAATCGCTGGCTGAACAGGGTGGCAGACGCTTGCTCCGAGCTGGAGGGGAAAGACCTCATCCTCCATCCCTCCATCAGTCAACCCCATCAAGGGCAGTAGTACAACAGGCAGGGAAGGAGGAAAAGAGGGAGGGAAGGAAGGAGGGAGGGAGGAAGAGAAAAAGGGAAGGAGGGAAGAAGGAAGGAAGAAATATCTTTTTAACTCCCTGAATTGATTAATGCAAATCAAAAATATACATAACCACATGAAAACAATAGGTGGTTTCAGAGGGCACCAACCCTAACTCTACTCTAACTACACTCTCCCGCTCTTTAGGACAAGATTCCTACCATGGACTGGTCCTCCTAATCCTTATTTCTATTGTCTCTGGATATCATCCCACACTGTCTTTTATTTTCTTTGTATCCAACAGAGGAGTGATATTATTATATGTTTATCTCTCTCCCTCTGATTCAGTTCACTCAGTATAATACTCTCCAGATATATCCATGTATAAGCAAATTTCATTACTTCCATTTCATTGAAATGCAAAGTTTTCCATTATGTAGATATACCACAGTTTATTTAGCCACTCATCTGTTGTTG
Organism: Suncus etruscus; assembly: GCF_024139225.1. Lineage (NCBI taxonomy): Eukaryota > Metazoa > Chordata > Mammalia > Eulipotyphla > Soricidae > Suncus > Suncus etruscus. The sequence goes on along the minus strand of NC_064860.1, from coordinate 48,222,596 downwards.
GGCACCTGAGTTGCTTCCAGATTTTGGCTATTATAAAGAGTTCTGCGATGAACAAAAAAGTGCAGAGGGCAATTTATTTTTCTTTTCTTTCTTTCTTTCTTTCTTTCTTTCTTTCTTTCTTTCTTTCTTCTTTTTTATTTCTTTTTTCTGGATTTGAAGACACACTCAGTGTTACTCAAGGGTTGTTTCTGGCTTGGTACTCAGAAAACACTGCTGGCAAGCTTGGGATGTCAAGGATTGAACTCAGGTTGGCCTCATGCAAGGCAAACACTCTACTCACTGTACTATCTTTACATCTCTACAAATATACATACATATATATACACACATTATGTTCTTATAAGATTCTGTTTGTGGATCAGCTTATGATTCCTCAAGAAACATATGTTAAAATCCTAAATCCCCCATAATGTAGAATGGTAAGGAACTTACTTAAAAATAGGGTCATTGAGGATGTACTAAGTTAAGATGAAGTTCCTGACTCTTATTCACTGCTGGTGGAAATGCCATTTAGTCCAACCTTTATGGAAAGTGATATGGAGATTCCTCCAAAAAACTGGAAATTGAGCTTCCATACTATCCAGCTATACCACTTCTAGGTATATACCCTAGGAACACAAAAATACAATACAAAAATTTCTTCCTCACACTTATATTCATTGAAGTGCTATTTACAATATCCAGACTCTGGCAACAACCAAAATACCCTTCAACAGATAAATGGCTAAAGAAACTGTGGTGCATATACACAATGAAACATTATGCACCCGTCAGAAGAGATGAAGTCATGAAATTTTCCTATACATATATGTATATAGAATCTATTATGCTGAGTGAAATAAGTCAGAGGGAGAGAGATAGATGCAGAATAGTCTCACTCATCTATGCGTTTTAAGAAAATAAAAGACATTTTTACAATAATTCTCAAAGACAAAAGAAAGGAGGGCTGAAAGGTCCAGCTCACTATATGAAGCTCACCACAAAGAGTGATGAGTGCAGTTAAAGAAATAACTACACTGATAACTATCATAATAATGTGAAAAAAATGAGAGCAGTAGAAAGCCTGTCTAGAGTACAGGCAGGGGTGGGGTGGGGAGGAGGGAGATTTGGGACATTGGTGATGACAATGTTGCACTGGTGAAAGAGGTTGTTCTTTATATGACTGAAACCCAACTACAATCATATTTATAATCAAGTTGTATAAATAAAGATATTTAAAAAAAGATGAGGTTCCTGGATGAAGTTAGACCTCTAATAGCATTGAATCACTTACCAAAATGGGGGATGTTAGAATCCAGAATATAAAGATACATGAGAAGTTAAACATGTCATGATGGAAGCAGAGACTCACATAAGTGAGGCTGCTACAAGCCAAAAAAATGCCTAAGAATTGTCCTCTGCCAAATGCCCACAGAGGGCATGACCTACCAACATCTGGATTGGGGACTGTAACCACTAGAACTGTGATACAATAAATCTCTGTTATTCTAAGCCAACCATTATTACAACAGCCCTTGGAAGCTAATAAAAAGACCCTGTTGGTATTTACAACAGTGACTGCTGGGAATTACCAGAGGGAGCAAAGCCAGACTCAGCTGCCTGCTACAAAAATCCCTTCCAGCTCAGATCTTCAAATGTTATTTATGTCTCATGACATCCAAGACTATTGCCTATACTCTTGACCTTTTCCTGAGCTCCTAAGTCAACCCTGCATAGCTCCTCTTGAGTGCCTAATTGCATTTAAGAATGAATATGATCAAAGCAAGACTTTTGATTTTTATGTCCACACAAACTTCTCCCAAGACACACTATATAATAGACATTACCACCTGCTAAGATACTCAAGATAAAAATCTATTATTCAAGATAAATTCCTTCTTTCCTACTGTCATGCACAATCTAGCTCTATGTCCTCTAAGTTTACCACCAAACTATGTTCCCTGAAAGATCATTTCCCTGGAAGATATACCCCATAATGGAGATGTATGTAAGCAATGTTTATTGGGGATTGAATCAAAATTTATACTTGGAAATGAAAGAATCAGTTTTTGCTGTGATATAGTTATCTCAGATGCCTCAGAATAAGAATTGTTAAGTAATGTGGTAGAATATGCTTCATATTCTCTTTCCACAGAAATACCAATTCAACATTAGTACATGGACAAGGTCCCTTCAGGGGCCGCCAAAACCCAGCTAAGAGCTCTGTAACACAGACAAGTAGAAAAACAGCTATATTCAACCAGCACGAAAGTTTATGGTACCCTTTCACCATAGTTCTGGCATAGAGCCATACTAAATGGGGAAAATTCACAGATCTCAACTGCTTCCTGGGGAAAAAAAGAAAGAAATTGGGACTGTGTGCCCAATTTTCAAAGGGCTGGTCTGTCTCTCTGGTCTTAGCCTTGATAGGACCCAACATTGACGAGATGCCTGAGAGCCTTGGAGGGTGAAAAAAGCTAAGGGACATGCTGCTGAGCCAGAGAACCCACAGCATTGCAGAGGCAGAGGAAGCCTGGCAGCCTCTCCCTCAGGGTGAAAGAGAAGAATGGAGCTGTGTCCAATGTTCTAGCTCTTTGGGGGACCGGCCGTGAAACTGCCTGTCTTGGAGCACTGACAGGATCCAGCATATATTGGATGCCTGGAGGCCTCAAAAAAAAAAAAAAAAAGAAAGAAAAAGAAAAAATAATTTGACAGCATATTGTTGCTACAGAAATCCTGGGTAAACTGACAAGCACCAGAAATGTCAATAGATGGTGACTTTTTTGAAGCAGAAACAGGCTAACCCCTCTAATTAAGAAATCTACACTTGTAAATCCATGGAAGATTCTCTTTCAGAGATGTTTGTTTGAGAGAATCCAAAAATCTTTTTGTTTTTGTTTTTTGGCGGGCCACACCCGATGACATTCAGGGATTACTCCTGGCTTGGGAGACCATATGGGACGCTGGGGGATAGAACCCACGGTCCGTCCTAGGTCATACGCCCGCGTGCAAAGCAAACACCTTCTGCTGCACCCCCACTCAGGCCCAAAAGAATATTTAGCCAAATAAATTGGCAAAATTTGGGTTAATATGACACTGAACAAAGCCAGTCTATGAAGTCTAGCAGTGCAGCCTTTCAAATGAGTAAATACTAACACAACATGATAAATAATATACATAGCTTTCCCCAGAAAATCTATACAGGACAGAAACAAGAGGGACAACAGGGTGGGAGTGACAAAAGTGGCCTTGGAATAATGGTGGTGGAATCTTGGATTTCTGGTGGTAGGTGTGGTATAATAGTAGTACAAATACCGACAGTAATAATGGTTAGAGAGAAACAGAAATAACAAAGTTTTTCATTGAAAATAGAGGACAGTAGCAGAGCATCTTGTGTAATTTGGTGTATTTTGGTCTTTGAGTATTTCATCAAAAATGAGGTATCGTTATTAGAACCATGTTACCTAAACTGCAATGAAAGTTTTAGGATTTGAAAATGGAACTTTTGGAGGGGGGTCATTGGGGCAACCCCAGTGACACTCAGGGGTTACTCCTGGCTATGCGCTCTGAAATTGCTCCTGGCTTGGGGAACCATATGGGACATCGAGGATCAAACCCTGGTTTGTCCTAAATCAGTCACCTGTAAGGCAAACGCCCTACGGCTGCACTATCACTCCAGCCCCAAAATAGAATATTTTGAGGCGAGAATTGATAGCACAGCAAGTAGAGCATTTGCCTTGCATACTACAGACCTGGATTCGATCCCCAACATCCCATTTGGTCTCCCAAGCACCACCAGGAATGACTCCTGAGTGCAAAGCCAGGAGTCACCCTTGAGTACTGTCAGGTGTGACCCAAAAACAAAATAAATATATAATAAAATTAATAAAATAGGAACATTTACATCATAGGAGTGCCAAAAGGAGAAGAAAGAATATGACAGAATTATTATGTTTGTAACACCTTGATTTTTTAATTAGGCACAACAATTTGTAATACTGCTAGTAGAGTGTTTAGAGACATGATTTTCTAGTGCCACACTCACGAAAAGAGTATCAGTTCTGCACCAGAGTCTCGGGCTCCCCTCCCACTCATTTCACCCTCAAAGCAAACAGTTCCAGGGGCTGACTCTGAGTCTATTATCATTAGCTGCTTTTTGTATTCTCTTATAATGCTTCTCTATAATGAACACATGAGAGAGATCATTCTTTATTTGCCTCTCTCCCTCTAATTCACTTTCTCAATGATACCCTCTAGTTCCTTTCATGAACTATAAAAACTCATCTTTACTTATTGCTTAACCATAAAAGTTCTTTATCTACTCATCTGTTCTTGGGCACTGGGATTGTTTCCAAATTTAACTAGTGTGACTTGTGCTGCACTAAACATAGGAGGGCAAATATAATACTTTTTTAATATCATTTTTTTTGATCATAGTGGCTTACATATTGTTGACAATAATATTTTAGGTATATATTTACATAAAATCAGGGGGGATTCCCATCCCTAAATTGTCCTCTCTACACCTCCGTTTTTGTCCTACCTCCCATTTCCTCTTCCCTCACACCCAGGGCGTCTAGAATATGTGGTCCCCTCTGTATCTAACCTACTACTTAGTAGTCTTGCATCAGTTTGGTCTTGATGCCTCCCTTATTTCCCCCTCTAAGTGGGGGCAGGGCTAGCTAGTTCAAGTTGCGTGGTTTTGCCTGAAAAAGAGAAAATAAATAAACTGGGTTTAAATGTCTAATACCCCGAAAATGGGCAGAATCCTTCTAGAGGTTCTCATCATCGATTTGGGAAATGAATGAGAAAAAGAAGGTGAAACACTCCACCAATACCAAAAGAAGTGTCAAATATCCAGTGAGGACTCCAGCTATATAGATAAGCACCACAAAAGACAGATAAAACAAAACAAAACAAAACAAACAAAAAACAAAAACAAACAAAAGAACAAACAAAAAAACACGCCGTGGTCTTGAAATAAGAAACATGGCATAGCACATATAGAAAGAAAAGAAAGGAAGAGAAAAAAATAAGGATAATTGGTGACAACAATTTCAATAATCACATTCAAACAGAGAAATCGACCAAAATAGCTAGGTAAATAAAAATAATAATAACAATAATAAATGAAGGTAATATATATATATAAATGTCCAAGGTTTTGTGTTTTTTGTATTTTTGTTTTTTTCCCTCCTGCCCTGGCACAGTAAATATTGGGGTCATTCGAAAAGGAATTTACTTGCCCTATGCGATATGGGGTTTCTCTGTCCTTGGAGTATTCTGTCATGGGATCAGCTTTAGTCTTTGATCAGGATCATTACTCTCCCGGTGGTGGGTTTTTTTTTTGTTTTTTTGTTTTGTTTTGTTTTGTTTTGTTTTTTTGGTGTGTGGAAGACTTCTGATCTGTCCAGGGTGATACAATCAGAGCTCTGTGATTAGAGGTCTCAGTATCCATACAGATCCTGAGGTGGGACTTATGGTGAAGTCAGACTTTGTGAATCTAGAGGTTCTGTTACCTCAGTGCCATTTTAATCCGTCTTCTGTGGTTGGTGATCTTGGTCTTTGCCCTGAACCTAAGATGGCATCTAAAATAGCGTCTTTCTTTGTGCTTCCAGAAGCCCCTTTCCGTTACAGTTGTCTCTGCCGGACCTTTGGAACTGGGGATCATGCTTATTGTGCAGGTCTTAGTTCAAACCCTAGACTAGGGCTTTTATGTTGGTCCCAAGATGTATACACTCTGGTCGTGGTATCCAGTCATCTGTAAAACACGATCTTGGCTTTTGGACCTACCAAAGGGTGCCACATCTTCTGGTTTTATCATGTCGTTAGCTAGTGAGGTAGGCTAAACTGCTCTAAGGTCAAGTTGTTCACATTTTCCTCATTGTCGGGATATCATGTTAGAACTGGCCCTTGTTGTTTACCCTGCAGTAATAAGGCTGTCCCAGATGGAGTTTGTTTCTTGCAGCTGTTGTGAAGAGCTGTGCCGTTTCTATGTCTGGGATCCAGGGTTCAAGGCTGGTTGAATGGTATCTAATCACCTGAGGTCTAAGTTGATTCCACATGACATATTTTCAAGGTAGGAGATAACCCTGTATTGTAAACAACTATGAGTTCCTATCTCTAGTAGATAAGAGCTCTTTTTTTATATGTAAGATTTCCCCTTTATTTAGTGTGCCTTTGCAGAGGGAAGTGGTGCTCCATTATATTGTCGGTGTATTTGGGTTGGACAGAGTGGGTAACAGAAATAGGTCGCATACCCAAAAACAATTATATAAAAAAAAGGAAATAAAAGTGTATGTGCCCACAAATGTATATATAGGGAAAACATTTAAAAAAATAAATTAAAAAAAAAGAAAAGAAATAAAATGAGTTAGCGAAGTTTTTAAAGGACCAAAGTGGTGCAAAAGACTACTTTACATTTGGGGGAGAAAAGGTAAAGAGGTGGTGTATCACAGGTCTTATGCCTATGTTGAAAGTACGGTTTTTACCGTTGTCTTTTGTATTTTTCTTATGGTGTGTGGGTTCCCAGGCATCTTCCAATCACACCCCCTGTCCTTCTTCAGATTGGTAAAAATTTGCGGCAGGGAAGTCTTGGAAGAGTTCTTGCATTGGGGATACTATTGTACCTAAGTCCGGTTTCAGGAAACAGTCCACGTTAGGGGGAGATGGTAGGGAGGGTCTCGTAGCATGAGTCCACAGGGAAGTTGGCTGTCTTTTCTTGCAGGAGACGAGGTGTGGGATTGGCTGGGTGTCCCCTCGCCTGGGTGCTAGGTACTGGTTCGTTGGGTAGGAGGTCGATCTTGATGCCTAAAAAATTAAGGACTGAGGGTGGAGAGTTTTAATATTGTGGGAGATCTGGATGGGATTGAGGGGTGATGGGATAGTTGGATTTCCGGGGGGGAGAAAGGGGAAGGTATATGGGAGGGGTATGAAGGAAGAGAAAAGAGAAAATACCATAGAAAGAAAAGGAGAAGAGAAAGGGGAAATAGTAAAGAGAAGAATAGAAGAGAAAAAAAGAAAAAAGTAGCAAGAAGAAAGGAGAGAATAGCAAGGGAATGCTGGTTTGGTTGAATGTGTTCGATGACTAGAGCCTGTAGTTTAGGTCTGTATGTCGCAGGTACTGCTTTGGTGGTCTGACTGGTCCCGTGCTTCAATTCATAAAAGAAGGTTTAACCTAAAGATAAAGTGTATGTTAAAGAGTTTTCTCTTGGCCATCTCGTAGTGCAATCAAGGTATGGTATCTCGTGTGGTATCCCGAGTTGCTATCTTAGTTTGTCCGCCCTTTGTATCTAAGGGCGCCTGTGGACAGAAAAGCTGAGAGGTTATTTAAAATATAGCAAGGTAAAGGGATTAAAACGTAGTGTTATGGTATGTTGCCATTGCAGTCCGTGATTTCCCGTGGTGTTCTATACTTGTGTTCCTGTTTACGATCTCTAAGGGATTATTGTGGGCTTTTGTTGTGGGAGTCTGATTACATACCTGTTCTCTCTATGTTGCTGTTTCTGTTGTTGCTGTTTTCTTTGTGGTATAATGTGCAGTCAAGAGTTTGCATTGTTCCTTTTTCATGTATTTTGGACACTGCTCCCATGAATATGTTGACTATTACAGTGTTCGGAGTTTCTACTCTGTTAAACCCTGTTGTATTATTGTTAGGTATTAGTTGTGTACAAAATATATGTTCTAGGTGTTTCAGAATAGTGCTACCATTCTGTGTTTATCTTTTGTCTTCTGACTTACTTCGTTTAACATAACATGATCTAGGTACATCCACGTTGCTGCAAAGTCTGTGATTGTATCATTTCTAACTGCCATGTAATATTCCATTGTGTATATGTACCACATCTTAATGATCCATTCATCCGTTGTTGGACATCTAGGTTGGTTCCAAGATTTGGCTATTAAACTGACTGCTGCGATAAATAGTGGGGTGCATACGTATTTTGGAATGAATGTCCTTCCATCTTGGGGGTATATGCCTAGGAGAGCAATTGCTTGGTCAAATGGCAGCTCAATTCTGAGTTCTTTGAACACTCTCCAGACTTTCCTCCATAGGTGTTGGACTAGGTGGCATTCCCACCAGCAGTGGATGAGAGTTCCTTTCATACCGCATCCCCGCCAACAAAGGTTGTTTCCATTATTTTTGATGTGAGCCATCCTCACTGGTGTAAGGTGGTATCTCATTGTTGTCTTGATTTGGATCTCCCTGATGATGAGTGAAGGTGAGCATGTTTTCATGTGTTTGTTGGCCATCCTTCTGTCTTTTTCAGAGAAGTGTCTATTCATTTCATCTTCCCATTTTTTATAGCTTTGTTTGGTTTTGGGGGGCTCAGCTTTCTGAGTGCTTTGTATGTTCTAGATATCAGCCCTTTATCTGAAATGTCGAGTGAAAAGATTTTTTTCCCATTCTGTTATCTGTCTTCTTGCGTTAAGTAGGGTTTCTTTTGCCATGCAGAAGCTTGTTAGTTTGATGTAGTCCCATTTGTTTATATTTGATGCTAACGTTCTTGCCATTGGTGCTCCAATATCAAAGACCTTTTTGATATATAGGTCTTCGAGTGTTGTGCCTATTTTATTCTTGATAAACTTTATGGACTCGGGTCTGATTTCAAGGTCTTTGATCCATTTTGAGTTGATTTTTGTATAAGGAGTAAGGTATGGGTTGATTTTTCACTTTCGTACATGTGGTTTTCCAGTTGTACCAACACCATTTGTTGAATAGGCTCTCCTTGTTCCACTTCAGATTCTTGCCTCTTTTATCAAATATTAGTTGGCTATATACCTGGGAGTTTATGTCTGGAAATTCTGTTATGACCCACTGGTCTGAGATCCTGTCTCTGTTCCAGTACCATGCTGTTTTGATTACTATGGCTTTATAGTATAGTTTCAAGTTAGATAAGGAGATGCCTCCCAGCTTCTTGTTTTTCAGTATTTGTTTGGCTATCCTGGGTCTTTTGTGGTTCCAGATAAATTTTGTGAATGATTGTTCTAATTCTTTAAAGAATTGTGTCTGGATTTGGATAGGGATTGCATTAAATCTATATAGGAGTTTGGGTAGGATAGTCATTTTGATTATGGTAATTCTACCTATCCATGAGCATGGGATGTTCTTCCATTTCTTTACATTGTCTTCAATTTCTTTCTGAAGTGTTTTGAAGTTTCCGTGGTATAGGTCTTTCACTTCTCTTGTAAGGTTAATTCCTAGATACTTGATATTTTTTGAAACTATCTTAAATGGAATTGTATTTTTAATCTCTCTCTCCTCAACTTCATTGTTTGTATATAGAAACGCTACTGTCTTTTGTGTATTGACTTTGTAACCAGCCATTTTGCTGTATTGGTTAATTGTTTCTAGGAGTTTTACTGTGGACTCTTTAGGGTTTTTGATGTATATCATCATATCGTTGGCAAATAGAGATAGCCTGTGTTCCTCTTTCCCAATTTGAATTCCTTTGATTTCCTTCTCTTGTCAGATTGCTATTGCTAGGACTTCTAAGGTTATATTGAATAAGAGTGGAGAGAGTGGACAGCCTTGCCTAGTTCCTGATCATAGTGGGAATGCTTCTAGTTTCTCACCATTGAGTATAATGTTGGCTGTAGGCTTTTCATATATGGCTGTAACTATCTTGAGGAAGGTGCCTTCTAACCCTATTTTGCTGAGTGTCTTTAACATGAAAGGATGTTGGATTTTGTCAAACGCCTTCTCGGCATCGATTGATATGATCATGTGGTTTTTGTCCTTCATGTTGTTGATGTGGTGTATAATGTTGATTGATTTGCGTATGTTGAACCAACCTTGCATTCCTGGGATGAATCCCACTTGATCGTGATGTATGATCTTTTTGATGAAGTGCTGGATTCGGTTTGGTAATATTTTATTGAGTATCTTTGCATCTATGTTCATTAGTGAGATTGGTCTGTAGTTTTCTTTTTTGGTGGTGTCTTTGCCTTCTTTGGGAATGAGTGTGATATTACCCTCATAAAAGGAGTTGGGGAGGATTTCTGTTTTTTCTATGGTTTGGAAGAGCCTATGGAAAAGTGGTAGTAACTCTTCTTGAAATGTTTGATATAATTCACCTGTAAATTCATCTGGGCCTGGGCTTTTGTTCTTAGGGAGTTTTTTAATTGCATCTTCAATTTCCTCTGAGGTGATTGGTCTGTTTAGGATTTCTAGATCTCCCTTTTCCAGTCTTGGAAGAGGGTGTTTTTCCAAGAATCTATCGATTTCTACTGGGTTCTCTAGCCTAGTTGAGTATAGTTGTTCATAATATGATCTCATGATATGTTGTATTTCTTGGGGTTCGGTTGTAATCTCTCCCCTTTCATTTGTGATCCTACTGATTTGGGTGTTTTCCCTCTTTTTTTTGGTGATTTTTGCCAGTGGTTAGTCTATCTTGTTTATTTTTTCGAAAAACCAATTCCTGGTCTCATTGATTTTTTGTATTGTTTTCTTAGTTTCTATGTTGTTTATTTCTGCTCTGGTTTTTATTATTTCTTGCCTTCTGGATGTGGATGGATTTCTCTGTTGCTGTTGTTCCAATTCTTTGAGGTGATCTTTTAAACTGTTGGTTTTGTTATTTTCCTGTTTCTTGACATAGGCCTGTATTGCTATGTGTTTCCCCTTAATTACTGCTTTTGCTGTGTCCCATAAATTTTGACATGTTGTCTCTTCATTGTCATTTGTCTCAAGGAATCTTTTTATTTCTTCCTTGAGTTGTTCTGTTATCGAGCTGTTGTTGAGCAGCATGTTGTTTAATCTCCAGGTATTAGTTTTTCTCCATTGCTTCTTCTTGACCTCAATTTTGAGCTCTGTTGCATAGTGATCTGAGAGGGTACTTCTAATGATCCTTACCTTTGTGGTCTTTTATAGGTTGGCATTTTATCCTAAGACATGGTCTATTTTGGAGAAGGTTCCATGTGGGCTTGAGAAGAATGTGTATTCTGCTTTCTGGGGATGGAGTGCTCTATATAAATCTATTAGCCCTAAATCTTCTAATTTTTCATTCAGAGCTCTTATTTCTTTGCTATTTTTCTGTTTGGTGGATCTGTCCAGTGGTGAGAGTGGAGTATTGAGGTCCCCTACTATTATCACATTTCCCTTCATGTATTTCTCCAGGTTTGCCAGTAGTTGCCTCACATATTTTGCTGGCTCTACATTAGGTGCATAGATATTGACTAGGGTTAGTGTTTCTTGTTCTAATGTTCCCCTGATCAGTAAGTAATGACCCTCTTTGTCTCTGATCACTTTCTTGAGGTTGAATGCAATTTGGTCTGATATAAGAATGGCTGTCCCTGCTCTTTTTTGTTTTCCATTGGCCTGAATAATTACTTTCCAACCTTTTATTCTAAGCCTGTGCTTATCCTGCATCTGTAGGTGTGTTTCTTGCAGACAGCAGAAGTCCGGTTTATTTTTCCTAATCCAGTTCTCTACTATGTGTCTTTTAATTGGAGAGTTTAGTCCGTTAACATTTAGGGAGATTATTGAGAGAGAGGATTGTTTTGTAGTTGTGTTCTGTAGGGTGGTTTTTGTTACAATTGGGGGTTTAGATTGTGTAACTCGTCTTTGAGTAAGTCGTTTAGGATCGGTTTTATTTGCACAAATAGTTCAAATTCGTTCTTGTTTGAGAATGTTTTTAGTCTATCCTCCCATATGAATGTAAGTTTTGCTGGGTATTGGACCCTAGGTTGGAAATTTCTTTCGTTCAGTCGTTTAAATATGTCATTCCACTGGCTTCTTGCTTGAATTATTTCGAATGGGAGATCTTGTTTGATTCTTATGTCCCTACCTTGGTACTTGAGGTTTCTTTTCTTCCTTATTGCTTTAAGGAGTTCCTCTTTTTCTTTGTTTTTTGCCAATTGGATTACCATGTGTCTTGGTGTTTGTTTATTAGGGTCTATCTTATTGGGAACTCTTTTTACTTCCTGTATTGGCATTTCAGTTTCCTTCCAGAGGGTGGGGAAGTTCTCCGCTATTATCTCTCTGACTACTTGTTCTTCCCCTTTCACTATTTATTCTCTCCTTCTGGTATACCCACAATTCTTAGATTGTTTCTTTTGTCCTTGTTCATTAGATACTGGACTTTTCCTTCCAGTGCTTTGCCTTTTATTTCTTTGTTGGTTTCTTGATCATTTTTTGTTTGCAGTTTTCCTTCGAGTTCTTCAATGTGTTTCTCCAATTCTGTGTTTCTGCTTGTAAGGCTTGTTACTTTGTCTTTTAATTCCTTCACTTCTTTTTGTATGGAATCTCTCATGTTCTTTAACATTTCTTCTTTAATTTGGCTGATTCGCTCATCCATAGATTTCTTATACTCGATAGCTAGGGTTTCTCTCATTTCTTTTATTAATTCTTGCATTTCCTTCTTCATGGCTGCTTTTAGGTCTTCTTCACGTGGATCTGTGCGTTTAGGTGGACTTGGAAACTTGCAAGGGTTTGTCCTTGTTCTCCTTGATTTACGCATATTTCTTTGTATTTAATGGTGTGTTTTAGAGTGCTGTGCTTCTATTTTTCGCCTGTTTTGATCCCCTGTGGTGTGGGAGTGTGTTCCCTCCTTGAGGGTGGTTCTAGAGGGACTTTTGGGTGAACTCGCTGGGGTTTGGTTCCTCCTGTGCTCTTTATGTGGCCTGGTTAGTTCTTTTTCCCTTTTGTTGGCAGCTAGTACTGGTCCATTCCTGAACACAGTGGTGGGGAGCACTGTTGAGCCTAGCTCTTTCTCTTCTATACTACCTGGAAGTCAGTCTTCCTCTTTATTCCTGTCAGCAGGTGTAGTTCCGCTCCTGGCCACACCGGTTGCGGGCGCTGTTGAGCCTGACTCTCTGTTCCCTCACTTATCTGGGAGTCAATGAAGCTCTGCTCCTCCGAGTTTCCGCGGAAGATATTCCCCCCAGTCAAGCCCTCCCGGTAGCTGCTCTCAGCCCTTGTGGGGTCTCAGCTCCACTCTGGGGCTCGGGGCTAGGTTGCTCTAGGTTACCTAAAGGTCCAGGGGGCAGGCCCAAGCTCATCCAGTCTATTCGTCCCAGCCTGTCCCAGTGGGGCAGGTGGCTCTGGACCACTAAATACTAGGGAATGCCCTCCTCTGTCTAAGCTCGGGTCAGGTGGGGTGAACTCTGGGGCCTGGAGAGTGAGGCGATGGGTGGTGTGGTCACTGTGCCAACAAGTTGTATGTGTGGGGTTCTCCGAGTGCCCACGTGGAAGGGCTCCAGTAGCACGCACTCACCCTGGGAGTCGGCGGGGTAGCGCAGGGGTCCCTGCTCCCCAGTTGGAGCAGCTCCGGGCCCCTGCAGCCACTGGGGGGGGGCACGGGGCGGCGGAGGTCGCCCACGTGTGAGCACCCTAGGGGAATGCACTTACCCTGGGCGCCGGCGGGTCACGGGCTGGGGGCCTCTGCTTCCCTGTTGGAGCAGCTCTGGGCCCCTACAGCCACTCTGGGGGGGGGGCGGGGGGCAAATATATTATTAAATCAATGTTTTTGTACTCTTGGGGTAGTCGTCAAGAAGTAGAATCTCTGGGTCATATGGAAACTCAAATCTTAATTACCTGAAAAGTCTCCATACTGTTTCCTATAAGAGGGGAGCATAATTCTTATTTAAAGATAAATTATCTGAGAAGCTCACCAAACTGAGATAAGAGTAAACATCAGATCCAATACTCAAAATTTTCCAAACAAAATAAATCCTAGTTGATATGCAGCAAGACACATATAACTAAATCAGCAATAATCAAAAAGAGAATTCTAAAAGAAAAACAGTCATATAACAATGAAAATTCATGAGATTATCAGTTTTCCCCATGGGACATCAACAACTAGAAGAATTAATTGAAAACCACTTCCAAACAAGAATACCTACCCCAGCTAGGATATCATTTGCATCTGAAGAAGCAATAAAAAGCTTTTCAGACAAAAGTTAAAGAAATTTATCAGCACTAACATGTCCTCCATGAGTATTTAATGGACTTCTATAAATGAAAAAGGAACCCCACTGGGGAATAAATATCAAAAACACCCAAAATAAAAAATATATAAATGAGAGGAGTAAGAATGAAGACTGTAATATTAAGATTACTATTAGTCCCCTTGTTATCATCACTCTGTTTAAAATTTTTTTAGTGTAAGAAGTTTTGTTTTTTATTTCTAAAATTTATATTTGACTCTTTTTAAAAGCGCTATTGTTGGGAACCAAGAAGCAATAGTACAATGGGCAGGGGCTCTTGCCTTGCACATTGCTGTTCATTCCCCAGTATCCCATATGGTCCACCCAGCACTGCCAGGAATGGTACTTCAGAGTAAAGGCAAGAATAACTCCTGAGAATTGCTGGGTGTATCCCCCAAACAAATAAAAGCACTTTGGTTTACAATACTGTTAATGACAGGGTTTCAGACTTCCAACATTCCACCACCACACCCTCCCTCAGAGCATCCTCTTCCTTCTACTACTGTTTCAAGCTCCCCTCATTCCACCCTTTACCTCCACTACTTCTCTCTGCCACTTTAACATCCTGTTTCAACCCACTCCCAGTTTTCATAAATTCTCCATAGAATGCAGAAATAGAACAATAGAAATAATAAATAGAAAAGTAAGAGAAACATACAACAGTTGAAATAACATAACTCAAAAAGCAGGAGTTAGAATTACAGTAATGGGTAAGGCACTTGCCTTGCATGCATCCTACCTGGGTTTGATCCTTGACACTCCATATGATCCCCTAAACCCCATCAGGAGTAATCCCTGAGTGCAGTCAGGAGTAAACCCTGAGCACCACCACATGTCATCCAAAATTAACAGAAATGAAAAAGATTCATTGATCACAACTTGTAGAAACTCAGAGAACATAGATACTAGCACAAAACAATCACATGGAACAGTAGGACTATAATGGAGCGACACTGCTCATACATATGTACATAAATACATACATACATATATACATATGTATATAAGCCAGGTGTGCTTCCCACCAACCATCTGCCTTTAAGGACCAGGAACACAAACTGATGGTAAACAGAGCTTGTACACACACAGATACCCATTGCAAACTTCTGTTTTTTATCTTCATCTCTCTTCTTTCCCCTCCTTTCCTTAGAAATGTGCAGCCAGGCCACACTTTGGGATAAGTATGGAGAGTTGTCATGTAGTTCACTTCAATAAAGATCCCATTATGCTTCTGCCTAACCTCACAGGACACTCATCCCAGCCCAGGTGGCTCTGGAGACATCAACTTAGCAGCATCACTGAATACCACCCGACTGATGCTAAGGAGTGTTTACATGTTCTCCTCAAATCATGTTGGGTGTTTCATTAAAAAAAAAAAGTGGAAGTAACCAGAAAGAAAGGAATCGGGTTTTGTTTCCTAAGGTCCCAAATAATTCACAGGTAAATTTTCACCAGTTTTAAAATTGCTATTTACTGTGGTGAACTCTTACCTATGTATGTTGTTTTTAAATGTTTCTCTGAAACTGTTCCTTCATTACCATTCCCAAGCCAAAGAACTGTGGAATTGTGGGCTATCTATAATCAGCCATTAATGTGTTAGTTGTCTTCATTTAGTGAGTATGTGAAGAAATGGTGAATTCTTGAAACTATGGTGGTTGCCTAAGAAAAAGCCAACAAATAATAGGGTATAAAAAAGCCTCAAGTAAAACTAGCTGGGTATGGCTGAGCATCCATGACATTTAAAAACACAAAGTCTTTTGTGCTGCAAAATTTAAGTGTGCTCTGTAATCCAAAAAATAACTATGTAATTTATTAACTTAAAAAAAACTAGTTTTGGGGGTTGAGAGATAACTCTATGATTATAGCTTTATGGTGCACATACTTTTCTTTTTTTTTTTTTTTTTTTGGGCCACACCCTGTGACGCTCAGGGGTTGGTGCACATACTTTTCATCCAATAGGCCTGGGTTCATTCTCCAGCACCACATTATCCCCCAAGCACCAACAGAAGTGGCCCCCAAGTACAGAGGTGAATGGTAAAGTGCTCAGGGCTTATTTTTTGTTTCTTTTATCTATAAAAACTCAGCAATTGTGGGCTGAGGCTATAGCAGGGGACAGCAATTTGTCTTGCATATGGCCAACCCAGGTTTGAACCCCAGCATTTATTATGGTCCACTCAGCATTGACAGAAGTGATTTCTGAGTGCAGAGCCAGATGTAACTTCTGAGCACGTCAGAGTATGACCTAAAAATAACAACAAAAATAAATAAATAAAAATTAAAACTCAGCAATTGTGTCTATGAACTCATACACCTCAGAACCACCACCAGGTGTGCCCCTAAACCAAGAATAATAACAATAAAACAATAAATTAAAATAAAATATGGTTATATAAATAAAATCTATGTCATTGTATGTACAAATATTTTCATTTACTTTATATATCAAAGCCTTTGACTTTTTGGTTTAAGCATAGATGTTATAAAAAAAAAAGCAACCTATTAACCTGAACATGAGACTAAGCAGACAACAGTTTGGATATTAAAGTTCTACTTAGTAAAGCACCTACCAAACAGGCCTTGATTTCCTACCTGAGCTGTGCTCAGGTTTACTCCTAGCTGTGGTCAAGGAACCAAAACCAGCACCAAAGATGGAACTGAGTTAGTCACATGTAGTCTACCTTAATTTTTTGAAATCCTCATTCCAGGACCCTGACCCAATCATTACAACACACTCAGAGTTCATCACTTTTTTTCACCAAGATGTCCCCATTTAAAGTGCCTCAGAAATGTCACATTGCCTGGCAACTTATAATAAATAATAAATTCAGAGAGGGAAAATAGGGAGTTAAGGTGACTGTCTAATCATTACTGGTGATGATTGTTGGATCTCCCCATGATGCTGTTCCCAAAATGCCTGGCAGATAGAACCCAATGAAGCAACTGTTCCTGGGATTCTCCTTGAGGTAAAAGCTTCAGAGATATTGCTCCAGAGATGGGAGAGGGCAGCACAAAAAGGGGAGCCATTTTCCCATGATCAGTGGTTATTAATCAGGCTTGGCTCTGGGCCATCTCTCTTCCCTCACAGACAGCTCTGCTTAAAGAGGAGATTACCTATAAACACTGTTGCTTCCAAGGCATTCCTAAAGCCCAATGTTTATGCTTATCTTCTCCTTAGTGCCTTACTACCCCCTGGTTATGCTCTGCTATGTCCTGTCACCCTGCACATATCTCAATTCCTCTTGTACTATATAAACATTGTTGGAATGGAATAAAGTGTCATCAACCTTGGACCAAGTTTTTTTCCAGTCATCAACTGAGGAGAATGCTTTAGGTCCCAAATATTTTAGAAAGAGGGAAGCTGGCTGACAGGTCCACACAATGGTATAGTATATCCATTTATAATCTAAGGGTGTGGGAGACTGGAGATGGCATAGCAGGTAGAGAGTTTGTGCTGCACAAAATTGACTCAGGTTTGATCTCTGATACCCCAGAGGGTACTTCAAGCTCTGCCCAGGGTGATTTCTGAATACAGAGCCAGAACTAAGCTCTGGGCACCACTAGCAGAGGTGCAAATTTAATTAAAATTGAAAAGTTATTTTAAACTGAAGGGTATGATTATTCATTGTAACATTTAGTACAATAGCTAAGATCTGAATCAACCTAGATATACAACAGATAAAGATGTATATATATTTCTGCATATATATGCATATATAATGGGATTCAGTACTGTGGTAAGGAATGACAAAATCATGTGATTTGTTGCAACATGATGGAACTGGACGATATTATGTTAAATGAAGAAAGTCAGAAGAAGAATAAACAGAATGATATCACTTATATGTGATATTTAGAATAAGTAGATTAGAAAATGGTTTAAAGATGGGGATACCTAGATGGTCCTTGGCCCTAGTCTAGGGAAAAGAAAGAGAGAAAGTGGAGGTGGGGGGAAAGAGACCAATCAGAAGCAACATGGAGTAAGGGGATTCAGGTACATCCATGGGTTAAGAAATAACAGAATTATGTCTATGAGGGTAGGTAGAAAATTGGGTTCACTAATGCAGAAAAGATCACAACTGGTGGTAAACTCATATTAATACATCAAATAATATATTATAAACAATTTGCTAAATCACAGTGTTATAATTTAAAAATTCTTTTAAATGACAAAACTAAATATGCAAACCACAGAGTGACAATACGGAAATCATGAGACCCAAATTTCAACAACCAAACTTTAATAAGTGCTGCTCCAAATGGCAGGCTGAGAGGTGGGAGCATAGAAGAGGGGATCTGAGAACACTGGGGGAGAGAAGTTGACACAGTGGTAGCACCAGTTGTGGAACACTGATTTTATGTCTAAAACCCAACTGTGAATAACTTTGTAAATAATAGTGCCTTATCCAAGGGTAGAGAAACCCTGTGTCTCTTAGGCTAAGATAATTTTCTTTCTACTATCTCCAATATTTACTGAACCCATGGGAAGGAAGGAAGGAAGGAAGGAAGGAAGGAAGGAAGGAAGGAAGGAAGGAAGGAAGGAAGGAAGGAAGGAAGGAAGGAAGGAAGGGGAAGGAAGGAAGGGGAAGGAAGGAAGGGGAAGGAAGGAAAATAAAGAAAGAAAGAAAGAAAGAAAGAGAGAGAGAGAAAGAAAGAAAAGAAAGAAAGAAAGAAAGAAAGAAAGAAAGAAAGAAAGAAAGAAAGAAAGAAAGAAAGAAAGAAAGAAAGAAAGAAAGAAAGAAAGAAAGAAAGAAAGAAAGAAAGAAAGAAAGAAAGAAAGAAAGAAAGAAAGAAAGAGAGAAAGAGAGAGAGAGAGAGAAGAAAGAAAGAAAGAAAGAAAGAAAGAAAGAAAGAAAGAAAGAAAGAAAGAAAGAAAGAAAGAAAGAAGAGAGAGAGAGAGAGAGAGAGAAAGAAAGAAAGAAAGAAAGAAAGAAAGAAAGAAAGAAAGAAAGAAAGAAAGAAAGAAAGAAAGAAAGAAAGAAAGAAAGAAAGAAAGAAAGAAAGAAAGAAAGAAAGAAAGAAAGAAAGAAAGAAAGAAAGAAATATTGACACAGCTGGCCCCCATTTTATTTTTATTAATTTTTTTCTTCTTTCTTCTTTTAATTTTTATTTTTACTTATAGATTCTAGATGGGGACTCCTGCCTGATTTTTTTATAGAGCCATAGAACAAGAATAATCTTGTTCTGCCTCATATTTCTATGTCTTCCTACAAATTGAGGGGGGGAAAAAGTGGATGGGACCCAGGTGACCAGTAGTCTCAGGAGCATTGAGTGGAAATTAAAAAATGGTCAAATCTAAACACCCAAACCAAAGTCAATGACAATAGAATCAAGAAACCCAAACTACAACAAGCTATACTTAAAAAGAACCTGTTACACTAGCAGTCCAGGGTGCCAATGGTGGAGGTATGGAAGGCATACTGGGAACTATGGCACAGGGTGGTCAACAGGGAGGTGGTGGGACTGACCTTAATTCACTGTCACTATGTACCTAAATACAACTGTGAAAGACTTGTAATCTGAATCAACCTAGATATATAACAGATAAAGATGTTGTATATTTGTGCAAAAAATGCATATATATAATGGGATTCTGTAATGCAGCAAAGAATGACAAAATTATGTGATTTGTTACAACATGATGAAACTGGAAGATTGGTCTCAATAAAAATTATTTTTTAAAAAAATCATGGTGCCTTTAATAAAATGAACTTAAAAAAATAAAATAAAATAAAAATCCAAGGGTGTGTGGGCTGGGTTAGTAGCTCAAAGGGCTAAAGCACATGTTTTACATGCGTGCAGGAAATCTGGATTTGAGCCCTAATAACACAACTAGGACAACAGCCCTAATTGTCCCCTGAACAAGCCCCACTGAGCAAGTGTTGTCCCTGTGTACCAACAGGTGTGCTCCCACAAAAATATTATAAATTTAAAATTAAAAATAAATATGGGATGGAGAAATGCACTGGAAATTCATCTAGTTTCACTGCTTAAGTGTATGATTTCCAAATTTCATCATAATTCACTAATATTTTAGGAAAGCACATGTTTCCTGTGCTTCTATCACTGTGATTTTTTTTCTGGTTTTTCGGGCCACACCCGTTTGATGCTCAGGGGTTACTCCTGGTTAAGTGCTCAGAAATTGCCCCTGGCTGGGGGGGACCATATGGGACGCTGGGGGATCGAACCCTGGTCCTTTCTTGGCTAGCGCTTGCAAGGTAGACACCTTACCTCTAGCGCCACCTCGCCGGCCCCTATCACTGTGTTTTTAATGCCCACAACAGTGGGTGTTCAATGTCCAATGAAAATGGCAGAAACACAACATAAGTAATCCAAAATATTCCTATGATGTTGTACAAAAAAATTTCCAAGTCAAAGTAGTTTCTCCCTCCTAAATAAGAGGCTCAATTCCGAACTACAGCCAAGTTCCCTTAAGCAATCTCCAGTCCCAACAAATATGTTTATTCTTCTCAACTCTTCACTAACTAAATGTTTTCATTCCTTATAGCTAATAAAATAGTGGTGACACTTAAGATACGGGCATAATAAAGCATAAAAAGTACAACACTAAAAGCAGTCTTGGTCTAAATGGGGACTCTTCATTTTTTCATTTCCTGAGAATTCTCACCCCACTACTGTACTATTCTCTTGGCCACTTTCCTGAATCAATTCTTATACATACATACATATATATATATATATATATATATATATATATTGTAAACACCTTGATTACATACATGATTGTGTTTGGGTTTCAGTCATGTAAAGAACACCCCTCAACACCAGTGCAACGTGCCCATCACCAATGTCCCAAATATGCCTCATCCCCATGCGACCCCGCCTGTACTCTAGACAGGCTTTCCATTTCCCAAATACATTCTCATTATTAGAACAGTTCAAAATGTAGTTATTTCTCTAATTAAACTCATCACTCTTTGTGGTGAGCTTCCGTAGGTGAGCTGTAACTTCCAGCTCTTTCTCTTTTGTGTCTGAAAATTATTATTGCAAGCATGTCTTTATTTTTTTAATTTTATTTAAACACCTTGATTACATACATGATTGTGTTGGGGTTCAGTCATGTAAAAAACACCACCCATCACCAGTGCAAAATTCCCATTACCAATGTCCCAAGTCTCCCTCCTCCCCACCTGACCCCTGCCTGTACTCTAAACAGGCTCTCCATTTTGCCCATACATTCTCATTATTAGGACAGTTCAAAATGTAGTTATTTCTCTAAATAAAATCATCACACTTTGTGGTGAGCTTCTTGAGGTGACCTGGAACTTGTAGCTCTTTTCTCTTTTGTGTCTGAAAATTATTATTGCAAGAATGTCTTTAATTTTTCTTAAAACCCATAGATGAGTGAGACCATTCTGCGTTTTTCTCTCTCTCTCTCTGACTTATTTCACTCAGCGTAATAGATTCCGTGTACATCCATGTATAGAAAAATTTCATGACTTCATCTATCCTGACAGCTGCATAATATTCCATTGTGTATATGTACCACAAGTTTCTTTAGCCATTCGTCTGTTGAAGGGCATCTTGGTTGTTTCCAGAGTCTTGCTATGGTAAATAGCAATGTAATGCAATGTAAATGCTGCAATGAATATAGGTGTAAGGAAGGGGTTTTTGTATTGTATTTTTGTGTTCCTAGGGTATATTCCTAAGAGTGGTATAGCTGGATTGTATGGGAGCTCGATTTCCATTTTTGGAGGCATCTCCATATCGCTTTCCATAAAGGTTGAACTAGACGGCATTCCCACCATCAGTGGATAAGAGTTCCTTTCTCTCCACATCCCCGCCAACATTGTTTATTCTCATTCTTTGTGATGTGTGCCATTCTCTGTGGTGTGAGGTGGTATCTCATCGTTGTTTTGATTTGGATCTCCTGATGATTACGATGTGGAGCATTTTTTCATGTGTCTTTTGGCCATTTGTATTTCTTCTTTGTCAAAGTGTCTGTCCATATCTTCTCCCCATTTTTTGATGGGATTAGATGTTTTTTCCTTGTAAAATTCTGTCAGTACCTTGTATATTTTGGAGATTAGCCCCTTATCTGATGGGTATTGGGTGAATAGTTTCTCCCACTCTGTGGGTGGCTCTTGTATCCTGGGCGCTATCACCTTTGAGGTGCAGAAGTTTCTCAGCTTAATATATTCCCATCTGTTAATCTCTGCTTTCACTTGCTTGGAGAGTGCAGTTTCCTCCTTGAAGATGCCTTTAGTCTCAATGTCCTGGAGTGTTTTGCCTATATGTTGTTCTATATATCTTATGGTTTTAGGACTGATATCAAGGTCTTTAATCCATTTGGATTTTACCTTCATACATGATGTTAGCTGGGGGTGTAAGTTCAATTTTTTGCAAGTGGCTATCCAGTTGTGCCAACACCACTTGTTCAAGAGGCTTTCCCTGCTCCATTTAGGATTTCCTGCTCCTTTATCAAAAATTAGGTAATTGTATGTCTGGGGAACATTTTCTGAGTATATAAGCCTATTCCACTGATCTGAGGGCCTGTCCTTATTCCAATACCATACTGTTTTGATAACTATTGCTGTGTAGTAAAGTTTAAAGTTGGGGAAAGTAATTCCTTTCATATTCTTTTTCCCAATGATTGCTTTAGCTATTCGAGGGTGTTTATTGTTCCAAAAGAATTTCAAAAGTGCCTGATCCACTTCTTTGAAGAATGTCATGGGTATCTTTAGAGGGATAGCATTAAATCTGTATAATGCCTTGGGGAGTATTGCCATTTTGATGATGTTAATCCTGCCAATCCATGAGAAATGTATGTGTTTCCATATCCGCGTGTCCTCTCTTATTTCTTGGAGCAGAGTTTTATAGTTTTCTTTGTATAGGTCCTTCACATTTTTATTCAAGTTGATTACAAGATATTTGAGTTTGTGTGGCACTATTGTGAATGGGGTTGTTTTCTTAACGTCCATTTCATCCTTATTACTATTGGTGTATAGAAAGGCCATTGATTTTTGTGTGTTAATTTTGTACCCTGCCACCTTGCTATATGAGTCTATTGTTTCTAGAAGCTTTTTGATAGATCTTTAGTGTTTTCTAAGTAGAGTATCATGTCATCTGCAAACAGTGAGAGCTTGACTTCTTCCTTTCCTATCTGGATTCCATTGATATCTTTTTTTGCCTAATCGCTATAGCAAGTACTTCCAATGCTATGTTGAATAGGAGTGGTGAGAGAGAACAGCCTTGTCTTGGGCCAGAATTTAGAGGGAAGGCTTTTAGTTTTTCTCCATTGAGGATAATATTTGCCAGTGGCTTGTGGTAGAATGCCTTAACTATATTGAGAATGGTTCCTTCCATTCCCATCTTGCTGAGAGTTTTGATCAAGAATGGGTGTTGGACCTTATGAAATGCTTTCTCTGCATCTATCGATATGATCATGTGGTTTTTATTTTTCTTGTTGTTGAGGTTGTGTATTATGTTGATAGATTTATGGATGGTAAACCATCCTTGCATTCCTGGGATGAAACCTACTTGATCATAGTGGATGATCTTCTTAATGAGGCATTGTATCCTATTTGCCAGGATTTTGTTGAGGATCTTTGCATCTGAATTCATCATCGATATTGGTCTGTAATTTTCTTTTTTCGTAGCATCTCTGTCTGGTTTAGGTATCAAGGTGATGTTGGCTTCATAAAAGCTATTTGGAAGTGTTTCTGTTTGTTCAATTTCATGAAAGAGTCTTGTCAGGATTGGTAGTAGTTCCTCTTGGAAAGTTTGAAAGAATTCATTAGTGAATACATCTGGGCGTTGGCTTTTGTTTTTGGGTATACATTTGATTACCCTTTAGTTTCATCAATAGTGATGGGGATGTTTAGATATGCTACATCCTCTTCCTTCAACCGTGGAAGATTATAAGAGTCCAAGAATTGATCCATTTCTTCCTATTTCTCATTTTTAGTGGCTTAGAGTTTCTCAAAGTGGTTTCTGATTACCCTTTAAATCTCTGTCATATCAGTAGTGATCTCTCCTTTTTCATTCTTAATACGAGTTATTAAGTTTCTCTCTCTCTTTCTTTGTTAGTTTTGCCAGTGGTCTATCAATTTTTTTTATTTTTTCAAAATCCAACTTCTGCTTTCATTGATCTTTCAGATTGTTTTTTTGGTTTCCACTTCATTGATTTCTGCTCTCAGCTTTGTTATTACCTTCTGTCTCCCTATTTTTGGGTCCTTTTTTTTGAGCACTTTCTAGTTCTATTAGCTGTGTCATTAAGCTACTCAGGTAAGCTCCTACTTCCTTCCTGATGAGTGCTTGCAAAGCTATAAATTTTCCTCTCAGTACTGCTTTTGCTGTGTCCCATAAGTTCTGATAGTTTTTGTCTTTATTGTCATTTGTTTCCAGGAAACTTTTGATTTCCTCCTTGATTTCATCTCGGACCCACTGGTTATTGAGTATGAGGCTGTTTAACTTCCAGGTGTTAAATTTTTTCTTCTGAGTCCCTTTGGAATTCACAAATAATTTCAGAGCCTTGTGGTCAGCAAAGGTAGTCTGCAAAATTTCTATCTGCTTCATATTATGGAGGTATATTTTATGTATCAGCATGTAGTCTATCCTTGAGAATGTCCCATGTACATTGGAGAAGAACGTGTATCCAGTTTTCTGGGGATGGAGTGTCCTGTATATATCCACTAGGCCTCTTTCTTCCATTTCTCTCCTCAGGTCTAGTATATTCTTGTTGGGTTTCAGTCTGTTGACCTATCCAGTGTTGACAAAGCCATGTTGAGGTCTCCCACAATTATTGTGCTGTTATTGATATTATTTTTCATATTTGTCAACAGTTGTATGAAATATTTTGCTGGCCCCTCATTCGGTGCATATATGTTTAGGAGAGTTATTTCTTCCTGCTCTACATACCCTTGATTAATATAAAATGTTCATCTTTGTCCCTTACAACCTTCCTGAGTATAAACTTTGCATTATCTGATATTAGTATGGCCACTCCAGCTTTTTTATGGGTGTTGTTTGCTTGGATAATTTTTCTCCAGCCTTTTATTTTGAGTCTAAGTTTATTTTGACTATTCAGGTGCGTTTCTTGTAGGCAGCAGAAGGTTGGATTGAGTTTTTTGATCCATTTAGCCACTCTGTTTCTCTTACATGGTGCATTTAGTCCATTGACGTTGAGAGAAAGAATTGTCCTGGGATTTAATGCCATCTTTTTATCGAAATTTGGTGTGTCTTTTGGTTAGTCTTGTCTTAAATTAGGTCTTTCCATTTTTCTCTTAAGACTGGTTTTGAGTCTGTAAAGTATCTGAACTGTTGTTTGTCTGTGAAACCATGTATTCTTCCGTCAAACCAGAAAGTTAGTTTTGCTGGGTACAGTATTCTAGGTGAAGCATTCATTTCATTCAGTCTTGTTACAATATCCCACCACTGCTTTCTGGCATTGAGTGTTTCTGGTGACAGGTCTGCTGTAAATCTCAAGGATGCTTGCTTGAATGTAATTTCCCCTTTTGGTCTTGCTGTTTTCAGAATTCTGTTTCTATCTGTGGGATTTGTCATTGTGACTAGGATGTGTCTTGGGTTATTTTTTCTGGGGTCTCTTTTGATTGGTACTCTTCTAGCATGCAGGAATTGATCACATATATTCTTTAGCTCTGGAAGTTTCCCTTTAATGATGTTCTTGACCATTGATTCTTCCTGGAAATTTTCTTCCTGGGTCTTTGGGACTCCAATGATTCTTAAGTTGTTTCTGTTGAGCTTATCATAGACTTCTATTTTCATCTGTTCCCATTCTTCACTAATTTTTCCATTGTCTGTTCATTTGTTTTAAGTTTTTTTCCAATCTCTCCTGCTGTATGGAATTGTTATGTATCTCATCTTTCACAGCACCAAGTCTATTCTTAGTTTTTTTACCCTGTCCCAGAGCTTATCCATTTTGTCATTCACTTCATTTACTGAGTTTTTCAGGCCTGTTAGTTGACATGTTATTTCAGTTTGGAGTTTTGTAATTTCTGTCTTCATATTTTCTTGGTTCTTATTAGTGTTCTGTTCAACTCGATCCATGGTTTCTTTGAGTTTGTTGAGCATCTTCCTTATTGCTAGTCTAAAGTCCTTATCTGAGAGGTTGATTAGTTAGTTGGTCATCATCTGGTCATCAGAATTATCCTCTTCATTCTCTATGTCTGATGCTGGCCTGCATTGTTTCCCCATTGTCACACTTGTATTGTGGGTTTTTCTACATATTGTGGTGGTATTCATTGGCTAAATGATACAGGCAGCCACACTCCTCTGGCTTTGCCCTTTCTGGATGGATACACTTGCCTCCAAGGGAGGGGAGTCCTCCGAGGATTAAATCTTAGGCCCGAGAACGCAATAGAGAAGACAGTCCAGAGAGAAATGCTGGGCTTCAGTGATCCAGCACAATTCTTAGTGTGATTTTTTCTTCTTGTTGCGATGGTGCTCTTTTCTTAGAAAGAGTGCATGGCCGCATAGGGAAGCGAAGCAGCCGTGCTCTTTTGGAGCCTCTTTTTGGCCCACTCCCAAGAGGTTCATGCAACAGGACAGTAGACAGACACACACAGGCAGCACTCAAAATTTTTCACAGGTGCCCCACTGGGAAGGTGAAGTTTCGTGGGTTTTCCCAGCCTGACGTCACAAACAGGGGACCTGGCTTCTGCAAATTACTGCTTATAGCCAGTTTTCACGTTATGGAGCAGTTCCTTGGTGTCCACGCTCTAGAATTGGTCTCTGGGAGAGCGATTTTTCTGGAGCCTATTTTTGACCCACTCCCAGGAGGTTCACGCAACAGGACAGTAGACAGACACATACAGGCAGCACTCACAATTTTTCATAGTCGGGCCCCACTGGGCTGGCGTAGTTTTGTGGATTTTCCCAGCCTCTCCTTAATCAATTCTAACATTTAATTAAACAGCACACCATCGTGAGAGAGGATGTGGGCTCTCAGAAATCTCAATTTGAGTCCTGGCTGGCCCAACGTGATAATGTCATATGACACAAGGTTCTTAGTTTCTCTGAGCAATAGTCATCTTATTTCTAGAAATTCATATAAGGCCCAGATAGTATAGAAGTTAATGCATTTGTGTTCCATGTGATGAACTTTAATGTTCAGTCCCTGGCATAGCATATGATGCCCCCGCACATGACCAGGGAATACTCATGAACAGAGAGTCATGAATGAAATCTGAGTACTGCTAGGAGACCCAAACTCCATCCCAAACAAGTGGATATAAGAGTACTGAATACATACAGTCTGGTCATGGTTCTAGCAGCCAGTCATCTGTAAATCGCAATCTTGGCTTTTGGACAGACCAAAGGGTGACAGGTCTTCTGATTTTGTCTTATCGTTAGCTCGTGAGGTAGGATAACCTGCTCTTAGGTCAAGTTGTTCCCATTTTCTGCGTTGTCAGGATATCATATTAGAGCTGGCACTTGTTGGTGTCCTAGCAGTATTAAGGATGTCACAGATGAGATTTGTTTCTTGTAGCTGTTGTGAAGAACTGTGTCATTTCTAAGTCTGCAATCCAGGATTCAAGGCTGGACAGATGGCATCTAATCACCTGGGGTCTAAGTTGGGTCCATGTGACATATTTTCAAGGTGGGAGATATCCCTGTATTGTAAACTAGTATGAGTTCTTATCCCTAGTAGATAATACCTCGTTTTTATATGTAAGATTCTCCCCCCCCCTTTTTTTAGTGTGTCTTTGCAGGGAGAAATGGTGCTACATTATATTGCCGGTGCATTTGTGGTGGAAAGAGAAGAAAACAGAAATAGGTCACACACCCAAAAATAGATAAAAATAGAAATAAAAATATATGTGCTCACATATGTATATGAAGAACAAACATTTAAAAAATGAAATAACAAAATAATTAAAGGAATAAAGTGATGCAAGAGGCTACCTTACTTTTGGGTAAAAGCAGGTAGAGAGGTGGTGTAATACAGGTCTTATACTTATGATGGAAGTATAGATTTCCCCATTGTCTTTTGAGATTTTCTTGTGGTATGTGGGTTCCCAGGCACCTTTTCATAACACACACTGACCTTCTTGAGATTGGCAAAAGATTTGAATCAGGGAGGTCTTGGAAGAGTTCTTGTATTGGGGATACTTTTAGAGCTAGGTGGGAGGTCTGGATGGGATTGAGGGGTAAAGGGATAGTTGGATTTCCAAAGGGGGGAAAGGCAAAAGTATATGGAAGGGGCAGGAAAGAAGAAAAGAGAAAATACATTAAAAAGAAAAGGAGAATAAAAAAGAAAAAAGAAAAGGAAAAAAGAAGAAAGTAGTGAGAAGAGAGGAGAACTGTATGTATCCTGGGACCAATAAAAAAGCTCGAGTCTAGGGTTTGAGCTACGACCTGCACAACAACCATGATATCCAGGTCCAAAGGTCTGGCCGAGACAATTGCAATAGAATAGTCTTCTGGAAACACAACAAAAGACACTATCCTAGGTTCCATCCTAGGATTAGCGCAAAGACCAAGACCACCAACCACAGAAGATGGATTAAAATGACACTGAGGAAACAGAACTTCTAGAACCACAAAGAAAGACTTCATCATAAGTTCCACTCCTGGACCTGTGCAGATACTGAGATCTCTAGATACAGATGTCTGATTTTATCACCCAGGACAGAGCAGAAGTCTTCCAAACACCACAAAAGCACCAAGAGGAGAGTAAATGAACCTGAACAGAGTCTATAGTTAATCCCATGACAATATACTCCAAGGGTGGAGAAACCCCGTGTCTCTTAGGCCAAGAGAATTCCTTTTTGAATGACCCCAATATTTACTGTGCCTGTGCAGGAGGAAGAAAAAAGGCAAAAAGCACAAAACATTTATTTTTTTTATTTACCTATCTACTTTTTGTTGATTTCTTTGTTTTGGTGTGGTTATTGAAGTTGTTGTCTCCATTTAATTTTTCTTCTTTTCTTCTTTTCTTTCTTTGTGTGCTCTGCCATTTTTTTTATCTCAAGACCATGGCTTTTTTGTGGTGCTTATCTTTATTATTGGAGTGCTCACTGGATATTTTATTTGACACTTCTTTTTGTACTGTTGGGGTGTTTCACCATCTTTTTCTCCTTTGTCTCTCAAACCGATGATGAGAGCCTCTAACAGGGGTTCTCAAAATTTTTAAACTGGGGGCCAGTTCACTGTCCTTTAGACTGTTGAAGGGCCAGATTATAGTAAAATTAAAAATTATGAACA
The DNA here is from genome assembly GCF_024139225.1 of Suncus etruscus. Classification (NCBI taxonomy): domain Eukaryota; kingdom Metazoa; phylum Chordata; class Mammalia; order Eulipotyphla; family Soricidae; genus Suncus; species Suncus etruscus. The sequence goes on along the minus strand of NC_064860.1, from coordinate 48,193,502 downwards.
AATTTCTATACACACTGCATATATCTTATTTAGAAGTGAAGAAACAAAATGGCAATAAATACAATATGTGGCCTGCGGTCCGTAGTTTGAGAAGTTCTAGAAGGATTCCACCCATTTTCAGCGTATTTGATTTTTTCCCCCAGTTTATTACTTTTCTCTTCTTCAAACAAAACCACATAAGTTGAACTATCTAGCCCTGCCTCCCAGTTAGAGGGGGAAATAAGCAGCCCCGGGAGTGAGGGAGAAGGATATGGGAGGTAGGACGGGAACTAAGGTGTAGGGAGGACAAATCAGTGATGGGAATCTCCCTGATTTTATGTAATTATGTACCTAAAATATTATTGTCAACAATATGTAGGCCACTATGATCAAAATAAAAATTATATTAAAAAAGAGTACTGAGGGGCCGGGAAGGTGGTGCTAGAGGTAAGGTGTCTGCCTTGCAAGCGCTAGCATAGGACGGACCGCGGTTCGATCCCCTGGCATCCCATATGGTCCCCCCAAGCCAGGGGCGATTTCTGAGCACATAGCCAGGAGTAACCCCTGAGCGTCAAACGGGTGTGGCTCAAAAACAAAAAAAAAAAAAAAAAAAAGAGTACTGAATAATCTTGATGTGTTTAAATGAGTTGACCTCCATGGAAGATAGTGGTCCATATTATATGCTAAGTACTTGTTTCATTTTCATGGTTTGAGAAGTTTGGGGGAAAAAATGTGTCCATGTCAATAGGCCACCAAAGCCTTTATAAAATTTAAGAATAAATTAAAAAGACAGAATCAAAGAGTCTAAAACATTTATTCATGTGTAAAAGTTACTAACATCTTCTGCCAAGTATTTATTATCTTAAAACACCCAAAAGTACTCTTACCAGAAATTTCCACCATCCCTTCCCCACTTTCTTTCTTTTTTTTTTTCCCCACTTTCTTTCAATAAGACCAACAGACCTGCCATTTTCTTTTCTCATATTTTACTTTTTTACTGAATTGCCATGAATTACAAAGTTAGTGTCAGAGAGATAGTACAGCAAAGAAGGTGCCACACAGCTGACCTAAGTTTGATCCTGAGCACTCCATATGGTCCCCCAAGTCCCATCAGTAGAGAAGTCAGATCATAGAGGCAAGAGTAAGCTCTGAGCAATGCCAAGTGTAGCCCAAATACAAAAGAAGTTACAAAGTTATTGATGATTAAGGTTCAGGCATACAATGTTCCAACCTCAGTCTCTTCATCAGTGTCTAATTCCCTCCATCAATGTCCAATTTCCCTTCAACACCTACCCCTAGCTTACCTCTATTACAGGCACTTTTTTCTTTTTTCCTTTTCCCCTTTTAGGAACTACGGTTTACAGTTGCAGATACTTTTAAGCACCCAGTTTTGGTCCAAAATGCCCACTTTCCTCTATTATTGTCATTTTGGTCCCTTCCTTGACCTATCCCACCTTTCCCCCACCAATTTTAAGCTTCATACAAAGGACCAGTTCTCCTGCTCTTCATTTTTTTTGAGTTTTAGTTACTCCCCTACTATGTTTCTTTCTAGCCCACATATGAGTGAGATTATTCTATGTCTATCCTTCTCCTTCTGACTCATTTCACTCAGCATAATACTCTCAAAATCTAACTTTGTATCAGCAACTTGCATAACATTATGATCCCTAGTAAATTATAATGGGCCTTAGTACTAGTATTCCATTTATATATAGTATATATTATATAATACATTATATATATACCATAACTTCTTCACCTAGTCACCTGTTATTGGGCACTTGGGTTGTTTCCAGATTTTGGTTACTGTGAATAATATTGCAATGAACAAAGGGATAGAGATGTCATTTCTGCATTGTATTTTTGTGACTTTGGTATATATTCTCAGGAGTGAATTGCTGAGTCATATGGATGATCATTTTCTTTTTTTTTTTTTTTGGTTTTTGGGCCACACCCAGCGGTGCTCAGAGGTTACTCCTGGCTGTCTGCTCAGAAATAGCTCCTGGCAGGCACAGGGGACCATATGAGACACCGGGATTCGAACCAACCAACTTTGGTCCTGTATCGGTTGCTTGCAAGGCAAATGCCACTGTGCTATCTCTCCAGGCCCCGATCATTTCCATTTTTAAGGACTATCCATACTGTCTTCCAGAAAGGATGAACCAATAGATATTCCCACCAACATTGAGATGGGTCCCTTTTTCCAGCATCAATGCCAATATGGCTATTGTTGCTCTCTTTGATGAGGACCAGTTTCTGAGTATGAAATGATATCTAATTGTTGTTTTTTACTTACATTTCTCTGGTGGTTAATGATATTGAGTGTTTTTTCATATGCTCTTGGTCATTTTTATTTCTTCTTTGAGGAAGTTCCTATTTATCTCCTCATTTTTTATTGGACTTTTTTTGTAAAGTACTACCAGTACTTTATATATTATGGATATTAACCCTCTATCTATATCTATCATTTTCTTGCTAACAGACTGTAGTTATGGCTTAATCATCAATCAAATGTTAATCCAATCAAATATATCCAAAGCATAATTCAGTGTTTTGTTTACAATTTATATATCTTGAGATCTTTATTTCTGTTTGTTGATGGAAACGATTAATAGTAACCAACCCGCTTTTTCTCCTCTTTCTCTGTACTTCTCTAAAATTAGCATTAGAAGTTTCCAGTAAGTGATATTGTTAACATGGGAAGGAGAAGAGCTAAGGGGTGATAACAACAAAGTTATAAAAGGGGCAGCAAGAGAGGAAATTCTCCACTATCCCTTTACCTGTGCCTGGGCAGACCGAGGTGGCCTAAGAACAATAAAATAGCACAGTGATAGGGCATTTGCCTTGCACACGGATGGACCTTGGTTCAATACCCGGCATCCCATATGGTCCCCCAACCCAGGAACAATTTCTGAGTATATAGCCAGGAGTAATCCCTGAGCGTCACTGGGTGTACCCCTCGCCCAAAAAAAAAAAAAAAAACAACTGGGGGCCAGAGAGATAGCATGGAGGTAGGGCATTTGCCTTGCATGCAGAAGGCATAGCCAGGTGTAACCCCTGAGTGAAGCCAGGTGTGACCCAAAAACCAAGAATAAAAAAGAAAGAAAGAACCATGGGGGAATCTGGGGTAAATAGGTGATGAACCTTCTTGAACTTTCTCTTTTAACTTGGACAGACAGCAGTATCCTTTTAATCCTATGTTCATGGCTGACCTGTTGACAGTGCCAGGTGGACAGCAGAAAAAACAGCACAGAGCTAGAGAAGTACAATCCAAGGGATAAAGAGCAGCAAGAACCAACAACAAAAGGCAGAGCAAAGAGTATCAGCACAATAGTGGTAGACATCGAGAATCAGAGTCAGCAAGAAACTAGCATGAACCAAGGATGATTGAGGCAGAAAACATTGAGGAGCATAGGGCATTAGGGATATAATCTTAATTAGGGATATCTTCTTAAAGCTGTTGAAGAAATAACTGTAGCTTCATAAACATTGGTACTTTGTCATATTAATTGCATGTAAAAAAACTCAAGGACTCAGAAGCAAACCAGTTTTGAGGTAATAATACTTCCTGAAGGTTTGATATAAAAGATAACTTCAATAATAGGATAACTATCTAAGAAAATTCAAACTACTGTCTAGAAAAGGGTTATTCTGTCTTCTCTGTTGTAAGATATCACAATCTCTCTATACTTTTATTTGGACATTTATCCTGTAGAATTCAGTCACTTGTTTTAATACACAATGAAAAATCATTTTCCTACATGGCATTGTAGTGGAATTAGGGGCTTAAAAGACTTGGAAAGGCAACTCATATACCGCCTAATTAAAAAAATACTTTTTCATTTCCTTAGCTATAACAAATATACCTAATGTTAATAGTGCAAATTAAGTGTAAATTAAAGTCAAATTATTTTAGACATTTGGCCATTTGTATTTTATTAGTTCTATGACAATATTAAGGTGCCTACAGTTTAAATAAAAAAATTTTTGAAATAGGTAATTTCCTTTTCAAGCGCTGACTTTCTTGGCCCATGTTCTAAAAATATATTATTATAAGGGACCATTTGCAACAGGAATTTTATAGAACACTTGTGGAATAAAATATGTGAAGAATTTTTCTAGTTGATTTTCTTAAAAAATGAGCCATACCATAAAACTAGCTACAACACTCATATATAAATATATTTGTCCCTGAGTTCTCCTAATTGTTGGGCTGTTGGAAAACCTGGGTAGCAAAGAGAGTTGAACTCACCTAGAATCTCTCCTTTCTCCAATTATTACTGAAGGTTACATTTTATTATCTATTGTAATTAGCATCAGAACAACTTGTTTCCCTTAGGATTTAGAAGAACTACAGAGAAAGCTATTTTCATCTAAAAGGCCTTCAAAAATAGGACCTTCTACCTGGCAGTTAGCCCCTAAAACTAATGTCCACTCTCCTAATTTCCATTCTCCTCCTAATGTGTGGGTGTCCTGCTCACTGACAACTCGAACATGTTTGTAGTACAAACAGTACTTTGAATTTCGGACTTAAATCAGACTCTCTCATATGACTGGAATGTTGGCATAACTCAGAAAACAAAAAGTCAATTTAAAAAAAAAAGAAAGAAAAAGTAGGTTCCTCCAGGAAGAGGGAGATCACTATCAAAATTAACAAATGTTATATAATACAAACAGAGCAGCAACACTAAGTCTTAAATAATTGCTATAGACCTTTTCTTGTCTTGGACTTTTAGCCTTTTGCTATATATACAGGGTGGGCCTTGTTAAATTTCCAAGTCGACAGTGTAAGATACAAAAGCTCTGAACAATTTTGTATCTGAAGGCTTTATTTCTCTAATTTTTTTTCAGCAAAGAATGCTCAAAAGACTTTAATGCATTTTTAAGACACCATGATGATTCAGCAAACTCAATGGATCACTGATTACTGAACCTAAGCTCAGAAACTGAGTTCTAAGCATAAAAACCAAATCATTGATTTAGATATTATGATTCCCTCTGTTCATTTCTCTTTTCTTTGCTACTTTGTATGCAAAGTTTGCATCCGCTCTCTGTTGCCACTAAACTGTCCTGTAAACTGAAAAAGATTGATTTATAAACTGATCTAAATGGATTTAGATTATAAACTAACGCAAACTATAAACAGAACTATTTTTTTTACAAAGTGATAGACTAATGTAGGATCCATTTCCTACAAATGGGAAGTTTCTCAGCTTAGCCAGTTTCCAAACACTATGAATGCATGTACAGAACTCTTATATTATCTCTTCACATTTATGTTTACAGAGGAATGGGTAATTTAGATGAGAGGGGGCAGAAAGAGTAAGAAAAAAGAAAAGAAAGAAAATAGAACGAAGGAAAGAAGAAAGGATAGGATAAGAAGAACGAAGAAAGAAAAAAGAAAGAGGAAGCAAGGAAGGAAAAAGAAAGAGAAAGAAAGCAAGGAAAGAAAGAAAGAGAGAAAGAAAAAAGAAGGAAGGAAGGAAGGAAGGAAGGAAGGAAGGAAGGAAGAGAAAGAAAGAAAGAAAGAAAGAAAGAAAGAAAGAAAGAAAGAAAGAAAGAAAGAAAGAAAGAAAGAAAGAAAGAAAGAAAGAAAGAAAGAAAGAAAGAAAGAAAGAAAGAAAGAAAGAAAGAAAGAAAGAAAGAAAGAAAGAAAGAAAGAAAGAAAGAAAGAAAGAAAGAAAGAAAGAAAGAAAGAAAGAAAGAAAGAAAGAAAAAGAGAAAGAAAGAAAGAAAGAGAGAGAGAAAGAAAGAAAGAGAGAGAGGGAGGGAGGGAGGGAGGAAGAAAGACTTATTTCATTCAGCATTCCATGTACATCCACATATGGAAAAATGACATCATATCTCCTGATGACTACATAATATTCCATTGTGTATATACTCTAGACAGGCTTTCTACTTTCCTCATCATTCACATTTCTATCATAGTTCTCAATGTAGTTATTTCTCTAACCGCACTCATCACTCTTTGTGGTGAGCTTCATGTCGTGAGCTGCACCTTCCAGTCCTCATCTCTTTTGTCTCTGAAAACTATTGCAAGAATGTCTTATTTTTCTTAAAGCCCATAAATGAGGGAGACTATTCTGCATCTATCTCTCTCCCTCTGACTTATTTCACTCAGCATAATAAATTCTATGTATATCCATGTATAGGAAAATTTCATGACTTTATCTCTCCTGACTACTGCAAAATATTCCATTGTGTATATGTACCACAGTTTCTTTTTTTTATTGTAACTGAAGTTCATTACACAGAATTATTTATGGTACATAGCGACAATGAATGAAGGTCATTCCCACCACCAATGTTGTCCTCCCTCCACTCCTGTTCCCAGCATGTCTCCCACATATCCCTCCTTTACCCCCCAGAATCCTAGTGCAACTGATCTCCACCTTACAGCTTGTTATAGGTTGGGTATCTATTGGTGTTCCAGTCTAGTCATTTTTTATTTACACTACATGTTCATATGACTGGTCCTGGTATCATTCTTTTCACCCCCTCAATTTATGAAGCTGAATGATTCAAGTTATGCTATTCTGTTGGAGATAAAAAGGTTAAGGAAAAGAGAAGAAAAAAATTGGTATCAACTACTAAAAAAGAAAAAAATCAATGAATAATATCCGCAAAAGTGAAAAAGGAAAGAAAAAAGTGGAAGAAAAAAGAGAAGGAAAATAATATCAAAAAACAAACAAAAATAAAACAAAACAAAACCAGAAAGAGTGCTGCAGTGGTGTTACCCCACCTTTTTATTTGTTTTGTTTTGTTTTTGTATAGGCACAGTAAGTATTGGGGAAGGAAGGAAATTCCCGTAGCCTAAGAGATTTAGGATTTCTCCACTCTTGAAGCATATTGTCATGGGAACAACCACTATCTCCATACCTTCTCATTGCCATATCCCAGGATTTTTTTGTTTGTTTGTTTGTTTGTTTTGTTTTGTTTTGTGGTGTCAGGAACCTTTCCTCTTGGTTGTGGATGAGAGAATGAGGCCACTGTAGCAAGCAATCTTGGTATTTGTGCAGGTTCTAGGACAAGGCCTAGGATAAAGTCTTTAAGGTTCTGTAGAGGTACTGTTCCATCATTGTTGGTGTGTTCAGTTTTCTGTATCATGTGCTCCATGTTTTTGCTTGTTTCCTAAGCTGAAGTCTAGGAAATTATGGTTCCAAAGGTTCTGCTCAGTCTCTTTTGTCAGAATTGGGCCTCTGTACTAAGAAATCTTGATTTTTGTAAGAGACCTGGGCTATAGCCTAGGGTAGAGTTTTCCTTAATGGTCTCAAGGTATGTTCTGCCCAGTCACGGTTGTCAAAATCAGTTTTCTGTAGTTAGCACTCTATTTTTCATAGTTCAAAGGACAATACATCTTCTGATTTTCACTTAGTGTTAGGTGATGTGATAGGACCTCCTGGTCTTAGGTCAAGTTGTCGTTTCCTCGCTGTCCTCGTTATCAGATTAACACTGGCACAAGTATATCTACCAATGCAGCTTAGTTCCTGGTGTTGTTGCAGGGGATTGTTTCAGTTCTAAGTCTGGGATCTGGGAGTTGAGAATTAACTAACACTGTCCAATCTCGTGGAGACGTACCACAGTTTCTTTAGCCACTCATCAGTTGAAGGGCATCTTGGTTGTTTCCAGAGTCTGGCTAAATAGTGCTGTGATGAATATAGGTGTGAGGAAGGGATTTTTGTATTGCATATTTGTGTTCCTAGGGAATATCCCTAGGAGTGGTATAGCTGGATCATATGGAAGTTCAATTTTCAGTTTTTTGAGGAATCTCCATATTGTTTTTCATAAAGGCTGGTCTAGACGGCATTCCCACCAGCAGTGAGAGTTCCTTGCTCTCCACATCCCAGCCAGCACTGATTGTTCTTGTTCTTTGTGATGTGTCTCTGTGGTGTGAGATGGTACCTCATTGTTATTTTGATTTGCATCTCCCTGATGATGTGATGTGGAGCATTTTTAATGTGTCTTTTGGCCATTTGTATTTCTTCTTTGCAAAAGTGTCTATTCATTTCTTCTCCCCATTTTTTGATGGGGCTATATTTTTTTTGTTAAGTTCTGTCAGTACCTTGTATATTTTAGATATTAGCCTCTTGTCCGATGGGTATTGAGTAAATAGTTTCTCCCATTCTGTGAGTGGCTTTTGGTCCTAGGTTCTATTTCCTTTGAGGTGCAAAAGCTTCTCAGCTTAATATAGTTCCATCTGTTTATCTCTGCTTCCACTTGTTTGGAGAGTTCTGTTGAAAATTGTATTTCTAAAACATTTTCTTGTGATGTTACTGGACCAAGAACTGCCGTTTAAAAAACACTGTTATAGGGGCCGGCGAGGTGGTGCTAGAGGCAAGGTGTCTGCCTTGCAAGCCCTAGCCAAGGAAAGGACCACGGTTCGATCCCCCGGTGTCCCATATGGTCCCCCCAAGCCAGGGGCAATTTCTGAGCGCTTAGCCAGGAATAACCCCTGAGCATCAAACGGGTGTGGCCCGAAAAAACAAAAAAAAAACCAAAAAAAACAAAACACTGTTATAAATCCTATTATTATTGTCCTTCCTAGTTAGGGTATGAAAGTGATATCTTGGCCCCAAAGAGAGAAGAAGCTGGCCACATTAGACAAAGATTGAGATTAAGTACCAAAACAATGGTCTTGTGCCAGAGCAATAGCACAGCAAGTATGGTATTTGTCTTGCATGCTGTCAATCCAGGTTCGATTCCCAGCATCCCATATGGTCCTCCTAACACTGCCAGGAATGACCCCCTAAGAGAAGAGCCAGGAGGCCAGGAGTAACCCCTGAGCATCGCCAGTTGTGACACAAAACAAAACTAAACAAAACAAAAACAGTGGCCTAAGTTCTACAGATCTGAGCTAATATTGCATGCTGTAGACTGCAAAAAAAAATCAGAATACCAGGGAGATTATCAGAACAAGACAAGAACCAAACAGACCTAGGTCTCTGCTGACAGAAGCTGTTTCTTCTCCTGTAGGGTTAACCAGATTCCTGAGACAAGATGATGGTCAGAGTGAATTAATTTGGCAACACTGGATGTCTTTAACTCTGGGAAGATGGAAATGGAAGCCATTTCTTGATCTCAACTACATAATCTGTATGTTCAGTAGGAATTCACCCATGGCAAGTGCAATGACACAGTTTAAGCCAACAATGAGAAGTTTGTCACTAACAGAAAGTCATTTTTAAATTAAGAATTTGTTTAATTAACAACATGATATAATATGCTGTTTATAAATACATTTGCTTCAGGCACCCAATGATTTAACCCTAATCCCAGCACTGTAACCTCCCTTCCACCAATGTCCCAGGTTTCCCTCCCATTCCCCAAAGTTTTTCCCTCCTAGCAGATACATAACAATTTTACTTCATAATACCTACTACAACAAAATGGCAAATAAAATGATCATAAAACCAATCAACAAGAGTCCATTCGTGATTATTTATCTTTATCTCATAGTGAAGTTCCTAAAGTCCTTGTCTGAGTTGGGGAATATTTAGCTTTCTCAAGTATTATTTTCATTCATTGAGCTTCATGAACTTCTATGCAACTTCTTTATTAAATCTGCCATCCTTCTAATGAGATAAATACTGCAAAATTTGAAGATATCACATGGTTGCTTGTGGGAAGTGGGGAGGGATCTGCCTGCCCCATTCCCAGAAGACCTGAAGTTTTAGCTAAGAAATCAATTTACCTTGGCAACTTGGCTCTCTGTCAGCTTTTGTGATTTTGTTGTGAGGCTAGGCCACTTAAAATCTATAAAACCTACCTTTATCTTTCAGGAATAAGGTTCTGTCTACTCACATAAGGTGTGGGAGCTGAGTATGCTGTGCTGTTCACTGGTTGTGTTTCTACTAGCCTGGAAAGGTAGAGTCAAAACTATCATATCTTCTGTTGATTGCCCAAATTTTATGATAAGCATGAAATAAAAGAAGAATAACAACTCCCTCAAGATTGGCAACAGACCTTGCACATGACTGACCAAGATTTAATCCCCAGTATCCCATATGATAGAAATGAATCCTGAAGGCAGAGCCAGGAATAAACTAAGCATCACTGGGTAGGGCCACCCCAGAAAAAAATTGTACCATCAATTATTTGGTTGTATGGTTAACATCATCCACAATTTTTACCTCATAAAGAAACTGATGACTACAGTCCAGGTTATCACTGCTACCCAGAAGACCATTCATGGACCCCATGAGAAACTGTGACATGATGTCTGAAGGGTGTCCTAACACATCAACCTTGCTTCTGCTGATGTCACCAAGGTTATGAATCAGGTCATTTCAGAGGTGAACTTGAAACTGGGTTGGCCTCTGTGTCCCCACTTACAGCTTATTGGTCTCCTGGAAACAGACAAATCTGGTAAGATTATGATGACATTAACAAGGCAGTGGAGCTAACCTCAAGAGGGACTCCTTAGGGCATCTTCAGCTCTGCTGAGGACCAGGTTGTCTCCTACAACTTAAACAATGACACCTGAAACTGGAGCAATAGTATAGTGGGAATAGAAGTTGCCTTGTCATAGCCAACCTGGGTTCTATCACCAATATCCCATAACATACCCTGATCACAATCAGGAGCAATTCCTCAGTGTAAAGCCAGGAGTAAGCCCTGAGCATTGCTGGGTGTGACAATAAAATAAAATAAAATAAAATAAAGAAATGATAAATTAACAAATAAAAAAATACTAACACCCACTCCTCCACCTTTAATGTTAGAGCTGGCACTGACCACTAATAAATTGTCAAGTTCATTTTCTGCTAATACAATGATTTAGGCTACAGCAACAGGGAACAAGGGCTTATGGGCCACATGGTCTCCAAGGAATAAACACCACTAGCCCCACTAAAAGCATTAGTGGAAAAGAGTAGCCCTTAGCACCTGGGAATCTTTTCTTCATTAATCCAACAAACTGAGAATTTTCTTAGCTCAACAGAGTTTTCAGATCCCTAAGGGAGAGGCAGGACTGCATATTCCACTTTGTTGTATGCAATCATAAAGTACACTGTCATAAATTAATAAATAAAAATGGCTTTTCTCTTGGCTGTAGGAGTAACTTAAGTGCTCATCTTAGTTACAACAAGGAAATAATGTGAGACCTTTCATGAAGGTCACAGACTTAATGTTCAATAAAGCTACTGAGTTAGAAATATTAAATATTTTCTGGCAAGAATAAAAGTAGGGTGATGGCTGGAGTGATAGTACAGTAGGTAGGGCATCTGTCATGCACGTGGCCAACCTGGGTTCAATCCCTGGAAATCTATATGATCTCCTGAGACCCACCAAGAATAATTTTTGAGTATAAAGCCAGAGATCTCCTGTGTGTGAAACAAAAACAAAACAAGTAAAAAAAGAATAAAAGTGGGCAATGAACCACCATGGTTTATCCAGGCCTTTCCTGATTTTAGCCTGGACAAGTTAGGACTTAAGAATTACTTCAGTCCCTGGATGGATGATCATCCAAGAGTGACCTCAGGAGAATGGAATCTAAATCCACTTGCATCAACGGGTCAGATGGGTACAATCCTCAAAGAACAGGGCCAGCTTCAGAGCGAGACGGTGAGCCAGAAAGGTCATTTCCTTCTTTGGCCTTCCTTCTAACAAGAACAAAAAGGAGAACCATAAAAGTAATTAAAACATTGAAATTCATGTGGTTTAAATGATCAAGACATGTCCAAAGACTCCACATGCCTGCAATTCAGGAAAGTGGAACATTTCTGCACAATTTCAGATCAAATCAAAATCAGAGAAGTCATGCTCACTACTGTCTGATGATCATCACACACATTTTTTAAATTTTTTTTACTTAAACAACTTTATTACATACATGATTGTGTTTGGGTTTCAGTCATGTAAAGAACACCACCCATAACCAGTAAAACATTCCCATCACCAATGTCCCAAATCTCCCTCCTCCCCACCCAACCCCCGCCTGTACTCTCGACAGGCTTTTTATTTCCCTCATACATTCTCATTATTAGGATAGTTCAAAATGTAGTTATTTTTCTAACTAAACTCATTCCTATTTGTGGTGAGCTTCATGAGTGAGCTGTAACTTCCAGCTCTTTTCTCTTTTGTGTCTGAAAGTTATTATTGCAAGAATGTCTTTCATTTTTCTTAAAACCCATAGATGAGTGAGACCATTCTGAATCTTTCTCTCTCTGACTTATTTCACTCAGCATAATAGATTCCATGTACATCCATGATTAGGAAAATTTCATGACTTCATCTCTCCTGACAGCTGCAAATATTCCATTGTGTTATATGTACCACAGTTTCTTTAGCCATTTATCTGTTGAAGGGTATCTTGGTTATTTCCAGAGTCTTGCTATGGTAAATAGTGCTGCAATGAATATAGGTGTAAGGAAGAGATTTTTGTATTGTATTTTTGTGTTCCTAGGGTATATTCCTAGGAGTGGTATAGCTGGGTCATAAGGGATCTCGATTTCCAGTTTTTGGAGGAATCTCCATATTGCTTTTCATAAAGGTTGAAATAGACAGCATTTCCACCAGCAGTGGATAAGAGTTCCTTTCTCTCCACATCCCCGCCAACACTGCTTATTCTCATTCTTTGTGATGTGTGCCATTCTCTGGGGTGTGAGGTGGAACCTCATAGTTGTTTTGATTTGCATCTCCCTGATGATTAGTGATGTGGAGCATTTTTTCATGTGTCTTTTGGCCATTTGTATTTCTTCTTTGTCAAAGTGTCTGTCCATATCTTCTCCCCATTTTTTGATGAGATTAGATGTTTTTTTCTTGTAAATTTCTATCATTGCCTTGTATATTTCGGAGATTATCGCCTTGTCTGATGGGTATTGGGTGAATAGTTTCTCCCACTCAGTGAGGGGCTCTTGTATCCTGGGCGCTATTTCTTTTGAGGTGCAGAAGCTTCTCAGTTTAATATATTTCCATCTGTTAATCTCTGCTTTCACTTGCTTGGAGAGTGCAGTTTCCTCCTTGAAGATGCCTTTAGTCCCAATGTCCTGGAGTGTTTTACCTATGTGTTGTTCGATATATCTTATGGTTTTGGGTCTGATATCGATGTCTTTCATCCATATGGATATAACCTTCGTACATGATGTTAGCTGGGGGTCTAAGTTCAATTTTTTGCAAGTGGCTAGCTAGTTGTGCCAACACCATTTGTTGAAGAGGCTTTCTTCGTTCCATTTAGGATTTCTTGCTCCTTTATCAAAAATTAGGTGATAGTATGTCTGGGAAACATTCTCTGAGTTTTCAAGCCTATTCCACTGATTTGAGGCCTGTCCTTATTTCAATACCATGTTGTTTTGATAACTATTGCTTTGTAGTACAGTTTAAAGTTGGGGAAAGCAATATCTCCCATATATTTTTCAAATGATTGCTTTAGCTATTCTAGGGTGTTTATTGTTCCAATTGAATTTCAAAAGTGCCTGATCAACTTCTTTGAAGAATGTCATGGGTATCTTTAGAGGGATCGCATTAAATCTGTACAATGCTTTGGTGAGTATTGTCATTTTAATGATGTTAATCCTGCCAATCCATGAGCAAGGTATGTGCTTCCATTTCCACATTCTCTCTTATTTCTTAGAGCAGAGTTTTATAGATTTCTTTGTATAGGTCCTTCACATTTTTAGTCAAGTTGATTCCAAGATATTTGAGTTTGTGAATGGGGTTGTTTTCTTAATGTCCATTTCTTCCTTATTAGTATTGGTGTATAGAAAGGCCATTGATTTTTGTGTGTTAATTTTGTAGCCTGCCACCTTGCTATATGAGTCTATTGTTTCTAGAAGCTTTTCCATAGAGACTTCAGAGTTTTCTAGGTAGAGTATCATGTCATCTGCAAACAGCAAGAGCTTGAATTCTTCCTTTCCTATCTGGATTCCCTTGATATCCTTTTCTTGCCTAATCGCTATAGCAGGTACTTCCAGTGCTATGTTGAATAGGAGTGGTGAGAGAGGACAGCCTTGTCTTGTGCCAGAATTTAGAGGAAAGGCTTTCAGTTTTCCTCCATTGAGGACAATATTTGCCACTGGCTTGTGGTAGATGGCCTTAACTATACTGAGAAAGGTTCCTTCCATTCCCATCTTGCTCAGAGTTTTGATCAAGAATGGGTGTTGGACCTTATCAAATGCTTTCTCTGCGTCTATTGATATGATCATATCATTTCTATTTTTCTTGTTGTTGATGTTGTCTATGATGTTGATAGATTTACAGATGTTAAACCAGCCTTGCAGTCCTGTAATGAAACCTAATTGATCATAGTGGATGATCTTCTTAATGAGGCATTGAATCCTATTTGCCAGGATTTTGCTGAGGATCTTTGCATCTGTATTCTTCAGCGATATTGGTCTGTCATTTTCTTTTTTGGTGGCATCTCTGTCTGCTTTAGGTATCAAGTTGATGTTGGCTTCATAAAAGCTATTTGGAAGTGTTCCTGTTTTTTCAATTTCATGAAAGAGTCTTGCCAGGATTGGTAGAAGTTCCCCTTGAAAGGTTTGAAAGAATATATTAGTAAATCCATCTGGGCCTGGACTTTTGTTTTTGGGCAGACATTTGATTACTGTCTTAATTTCCTAATAGTGATGGGTGTATTTAGATATGCTACATCCTCTTCATTCAACCGTAGAAGATTATAAGAGTCCAAAAATTTATCCATTTCTTCCAGGTTTCCATTTTTATTGGCATAGAGTTTCTCAAAGTAGTTTCAGATTACCCTTTGGATCTCTACCATATCAGTAGTGATCTCTCCTTTTTCATTCCTAATACGAGTTTTTAAGTTTCTCCCTCTCTCTTTCTTTGTTAGTTTTGCCAGTGGTCTTTCAATCTTGTTTATTTTTTCAAAGAACCAACTTCTGCTGTCGTTAATCTTTTGGATTGTTTAATGAGTTTCCACTTCATTGATTTCTGCTCTCAGCTTTGTTATTTCCTTCTGTCTCCCTATTTTTGGGTCCTTTTGTTGAGTACTTTCTAATTCTATGAGCTGCGTCATTAAGCTATTCAGGTATGCCCCTTCTTCTTTCCTGATGTGTGCTTGCAATGCTATAAATTTTCCTCTCAGTACCACTTTTGCTGTGTCTTATAGGTTCTGATAATTTGTGTCTCCATTGTCATTTGTTTCTAGGAAGGTTTTGATTTCCTCTTTGATTTCATCTCGGACTCACTGGTTATTCAGTATTTGGCTGTTTAACTTCCAGGTATTAAAGTTGTTCTTCTGTGTCCCTTTGTAGTTCACATATAATTTCAGGGCTTTGTGGTCAGCAAATGTAGCCTGCAAAATTACTATCCTCTTGATATTATGGAGATATGTTTTGCATGCTAGCATGTAGTCTATCCTGGAGAATGTCCCATGTACATTAGAGAAGAATGTGTATCCAGGCTTCTGGGGATGGAGTGTCCTGTATATATCTACTAGGCCTCTTTCTTCCATTTCTCTTTTCAGGTCTAGTATATTCTTGTTGGGTTTCAGTCTGGTTGACTTGCCTAGTGTTGACAATGCTGTGTTGAAGTCTTCCACAATTATTGTGTTGTTATTGGTATTATTTTTCAGATTTGTCAACAATTTTATTAAATATTTTGCTGGCCCCTCATTCGGTGCATATATGTATAGGAGAGTGATTTCTTCCTGCTGTACGTATCCCTTGAGTAACACAAAATGTCCGTCTTTGTCCTTTACAACTTTCCTATGTATAAAGTTTGCATCATCTGATATTAGTATGGCCACTTCAGCTTTTTTATGGGTGATGTTTGCTTGGATATTTTTTCTTCAGCCTTTTATTTTGAGTCTATGTTTGTTCTGACTATTCAGTTTCGTTTCTTGTAGGCAGCAGAAGGTTGGATTTAGTTTTTTGATCCATTTAGCCACTCTGTGTCTCTTAACTGGTGCATTTAGTCCATTGACATTGAGAGAAAAAATTGTCCTGGGAGTTAGTGCCATTTTTATATCAAAATTTGGTGGATGTTGGTCAGTCTTGTCTTAATGTAGGCCATTCAGTTTTTCTTTTAAGAATGGTTTTGATTCTGTAAAGTTTCTGAGTTGTTGTTCGTCTGTGAAACCATGTATTGTTCCTTCAAACCTGAAAGTGAGTTTTGCTGGGTGCAGTATTCTAGGCAAAGCATTTATTTCATTGAGTTTTGTCACTATGTTCCACCACTGCCTTCTGGCCTTGAGTGTTTCCAGTGACAGGTCTGCAGTAAATCTCAAGGATGTTGTAATTTCTCTTTTCGATCTTAGTGCTTTCAGAATTCTGTCTCTATCTGTGGGATTCATCATTGTGACTAGGATGTGTCTTGGGGTGTTTTTTCTGGAGTCTCTTTCAGTTGGTACTCTTCGGGCATGCAGGATTTGATTGCATGTATTCATTAGCACTGGTAGTTTCTCTTTAATGATGTTCTTGACTGTTGATTCTTCCTGGAGATTTTCTTCCTGGGTCTCTGGGACTCCAATGATTCTTAAGTTATTTCTGTTGAGCTTATCATAGACTTCTATTTTTATCTGTTCCCATTCTTTGAGTAATTTTTCCATTGTTTGATCATTTGCTTTAAGGCTTTTTTCCAATTTCTTCTGCTGTATGGAATTGTTATTCATCTCATCTTCCAGTGTACTAATTCTATCCTCAGCTGCTGTTAACCCATGGAAAAGCTCAATCATGTTTTTCTTTAATTCATCTACTGAGTTTTTCAGACCCGTTATTTGACCTGAAATTTTAGTTTGGATTTTTCTCATTTCTATCTTCATATTCTCTTGATTCTTATTAGTGTTCTCTTCTACACTTTCTTTGAGTTCTTTGAACATCTTCCATATTGTGACTCTAAACTCCTTATCTGAGAGACTGACTAGTTGGTTGGTCATGTTCAAGTCATGATAGTTGCCATCATCATTCTCTATGTCTGGCGCTGGCCTGCATTGTTTCCCCATTGTCACACTTGTATTGTGGGTGTTTCTACGTGTTGTGGTTGTATTCATTGGCTAAATGATGTGCATGGCCGGGAAGTGAAGCAGAGCGGCCATGCTCCTCTGGCTCCACCCTTTCTGGGCTTATAAACTCACCTCCAGGGAAGGTTCCAGGGAAGATGAACCATCAACAGATAAGCCACACACAGGATGAAATCAGGCTGAAAATGGAGCACAGCACAAAAGACAGGCAGATAGGGGTGCTGGCATCTGAGTTCCAGCAGAGTTCAGCGGCTTCCCCTTTCTGGGCATGTAAGCTCACCTCCAGGGAAGGCTCTAGGGAAGGTGAGCCATCCAAAGGTGAGCCACATACAGGATGAAATCAGGCCAAAATTGGAGCACAGCACAGAAGACAGGCAGATAGGGGTGCTGGCATCTGAGTTCCAGCAGAGTTCCTCAATTCTGTCTCTCATTCTGAAGCAGGTAGGATCACTGGCAGGAATGTTGATGAAATCTAGTCTCAGGCAGCTGGAAACTGCATGACCCAAGATG